>NC_084735.1:14599586-14632086 GCF_033978785.1 Entelurus aequoreus | reverse complement strand
ATACTTTACACCTGACTTACCACTTATACAGTACATACTTATATTGTTCACCTGCATGCACACCTCACATACTACTAATACTACATATTCATATTGTACACCTGACACACAAGTTATAATATTTATACTGTACACCTGACATACTACTAATACCTGACGTACTACTTATACCCGACATACTACTCATACTGTACACCTGACATACTACTAATACCTGACGTACTACTTATACTACATACTTATACCTGACATACTACTTATCCTACATACTTATACTGTACACCTGACATACTACTAATACCTGATGTACTACTTAAATTACATTCTTATACCTGACATACTACTTATCCTACATACTTATACTGTACACCTGACATGCTACTAATACCTGACATACTACATTCTTATACATTACCTGACATGCTACTTATCCTACATACTTATACTGTACACCTGACATGCTACTAATACCTGACATACTACATACTTATACACTACTTATCCTACATACTTATACTGTACACCTGACGTACTACTAATACCTGACGTACTACTTATACCCGACATACTACTCATACTGTACACCTGACATGCTACTAATACCTGACATACTACATTCTTATACATTACCTGACATGCTACTTATCCTACATACTTATACTGTACACCTGACATGCTACTAATACCTGACATACTACATACTTATACACTACTTATCCTACATACTTATACTGTACACCTGACATACTACTAATACCTGACGTACTACTTATACTACTCATACTGTACACCTGACATACTACTTATACTACATACTTATACCTGACATACTACTTATCCTACATACTTATACTGTACACCTGACATACTACTAATACCTGATGTACTACTTAAATTACATTCTTATACCTGACATACTACTTATCCTACATACTTATACTGTACACCTGACATACTACTAATACCTGACATACTACATTCTTATACAGTACCTGACATACTACTTATCCTACATACTTATACTGTACACCTGACATACTACTAATACCTGATGTACTACTTATACTACATACTTATACACGACATACTATTTATCCTACATACTTATACTGTACACCTGACGTACTACTAATACCTGACATGCTACTTATCCTACATACTTATACTGTACACCTGACATACTACTAATACCTGACATACTACATTCTTATACAGTACCTGACATACTACTTATCCTACATACTTATACTGTACACCTGACATACTACTAATACCTATGTAGTACTTATACTACATACTTATACACGACATACTATTTATCCTACATACTTATACTGTACACCTGACGTACTACTAATACCTGACATGCTACTTATCCTACATACTTATACTGTACACCTGACATACTACCAATACCTGACTTACTACTTATACTACATACTTATACTGTACACCTGACATGCTACTAATA
This sequence comes from Entelurus aequoreus, assembly GCF_033978785.1. Classification (NCBI taxonomy): domain Eukaryota; kingdom Metazoa; phylum Chordata; class Actinopteri; order Syngnathiformes; family Syngnathidae; genus Entelurus; species Entelurus aequoreus. The sequence continues at coordinate 14,630,615 of NC_084735.1, read as the reverse complement.
CCTGACATACTACATTCTTATACATTACCTGACATACTACTTATCCTACATACTTATACTGTACACCTGACATACTACTAATACCTGACATACTACATTCTTATACAGTACCTGACATACTACTTATCCTACATACTTATACTGTACACCTGACATACTACTAATACCTGATGTACTACTTATACTACATACTTATACACGACATACTATTTATCCTACATACTTATACTGTACACCTGACGTACTACTAATACCTGACATGCTACTTATCCTACATACTTATACTGTACACCTGACATACTACTAATACCTGACGTACTACTTATACCCGACATACTACTCATACTGTACACCTGACATACTACTAATACCTGACGTACTACTTATACTACATACTTATACTGTACACCTGACATGCTACTAATACCTGACATACTACATTCTTATACATTACCTGACATACTACTTATCCTACATACTTATACTGTACACCTGACATACTACTAATACCTGACATACTACATTCTTATACAGTACCTGACATACTACTTATCCTACATACTTATACTGTACACCTGACATACTACTAATACCTGATGTACTACTTATACTACATACTTATACACGACATACTATTTATCCTACATACTTATACTGTACACCTGACATGCTACTTATCCTACATACTTATACTGTACACCTGACATACTACTAATACCTGACGTACTACTTATACTACATACTTATACTGTACACCTGACATACTACTTTTAATACATATTTATACTGTACACCTCACATACTACATATTTATACTGTACACCTGACATACAAGTTATAACTAATACTGTACACCTGACATACTATTTATACTACATACTTTTACTGTACACCTGACATACTACTTATTGTACATATTTATATTTTACACCTGACATACTATTTATACTACATACTGTACACCTGACATACTATTTATACTACATACTTTTACTGTACACCTGACATACTACTTATTCTACATATTTATATTTTACACCTGACATACTATTTATACTACATACTTATACTGTACACCTGACATACAAGTTATAACTAATACTGTACACCTGACATACAATGTATAATACATATATATACACACTGTACACCTGACATATTACATACTGTACACTGGACATACTATTTATACTACATGCTTATACTTTACACCTGACTTACCACTTATACAGTACATACTTATATTGTTCACCTGCATGCACACCTCACATACTACATATTCATATTGTACACCTGACACACAAGTTATAATATTTATACTGTACACATGACATACTACTAATACCTGACGTACTACTTATACCCGACATACTACTCATACTGTACACCTGACATACTACTAATACCTGACGTACTACTTATACTACATACTTATACTGTACACCTGACATGCTACTAATACCTGACATACTACATTCTTATACATTACCTGACATACTACTTATCCTACATACTTATACTGTACACCTGACATACTACTAATACCTGATGTACTACTTATACTACATACTTATACACGACATACTATTTATCCTACATACTTATACTGTACACCTGACATGCTACTTATCCTACATACTTATACTGTACACCTGACATACTACTAATACCTGACGTACTACTTATACTACATACTTATACTGTACACCTGACATACTACTTTTAATACATATTTATACTGTACACCTCACATACTACATATTTATACTGTACACCTGACATACAAGTTATAACTAATACTGTACACCTGACATACTATTTATACTACATACTTTTACTGTACACCTGACATACTACTTATTGTACATATTTATATTTTACACCTGACATACTATTTATACTACATACTTATACTGTACACCTGACATACAAGTTATAACTAATACTGTACACCTGACATACTATTTATACTACATACTTTTACTGTACACCTGACATACTACTTATTCTACATATTTATATTTTACACCTGACATACTATTTATACTACATACTTATACTGTACACCTGACATACAAGTTATAACTAATACTGTACACCTGACATACAATGTATAATACATATATATACACACTGTACACCTGACATATTACATACTGTACACTGGACATACTATTTATACTACATGCTTATACTTTACACCTGACTTACCACTTATACAGTACATACTTATATTGTTCACCTGCATGCACACCTCACATACTACATATTGTACACCTGACACACAAGTTATAATATTTATACTGTACACCTGACATACATGTACTGTACACCCGACGTCCTACTTATACTCCATACTTCTATTGTACGCCTGTATGCACACCAGGCATACTACTTCTACTACATACATAGACGTCCATGTTACTGTCTGTGCTGAGAGTTCCATGAATGACTTGTTTGTCCTCAGGTGGACTCATCCATTCAGAAAACCAGAGCGGTGTTGACCGTGGTAGCCAACCTCCTTCCTGTCTGCAACAAGCTCAACAGAAAGGTAAGACATCATCATTTTCACAAGTTAGTCAAACTTCAGTCCAGTCAGTAGACAAAAACTAAAATAATAAGTGGTCTGATCAGGCAGAGATGGACCAGAGTCCGTTCTAAAAGCACAATACAGTGTACCTCGGCTTTCATACACCACACTTTTTGCAGGATTTTTACCTAAATGTGGTGTAGTAATTTGACAGAGTCCCAAGTACGTGCTTTTACTGCCACCTGGTGTCTGTAATAAAAGGGAAAACCACAATACAGTGTTTGTTTTACAATTTAAAATACTTAAAACGATGATAACAAATTCATAAAATCACAAGTTTTTTTTTAAAAAATGTTAAAATAATCAACACCAGTATGCTTTGTAGAAAACCCTCACACGTAAAGTAAGGCTCCACTCTTTCAAACTAGCTTGACGCTAATTTACATTGGCTTTTCCATAGACAGGCTACTATTAGCATTAGCAATTTTACATGGCGACTTCAACACCTTCAACGTGTGCAAATAAGTAATATGTAGCCATTCATACATTATATTACTTTCATTTATTTTCACGTAAAAACCCTCGTTTTTAAAAGGTGTGGTGGCTTTTATTTTGCTGTGGCGTAATCCTGCAATATATATCACGATAGAAACGTAATCAATCAATTAAAAAAAAAAGTTTAATAAAATGTTCGATATGTATATATATATATATTTAATTATAATAATTGTTTTGGTCTGAAGAAAGTGGCTGTTAAGTGAAAAGGCACTCGCTCTCTGGTAACCAAGCAACGCAGGAAGTGATCAGTGAGCGTGGCACGCTAACAGCCAATCAGGTGACAGTTTTGTTTGTTTGTTTTCCAATTTAAAATACTTAAAATGTTGATAACAAATTCATAGAATCACAAGGTTTTTTTTAAAGGTTAAAATAATCAACACCAGTATGCTTTGTAGAAAACCCTCACATGTAAAGTAAGGCTCCACTCTTTCAAACTAGCTTGATGCTAATTTACATTGGCTTTTCCATAGACAGGCTACTATTAGCATTAGCAATTTTACATGGCGACTTCAACACCTTCAACGTGTGCAAATAATAAGTTATATATAGCCATTCATACATTATATTACTTTCATTTATTTTCACGTAAAAACCCTCATTTTTAGAAGGTGTGGTGGCTTTTATTTTGCTGTGGCGTAATCCTGCAATATATATCACGATAGAAAGGTAATCAATCAGTTAAAAAAAGTTTAATACAATTTTTCGATATATATAATTATAATAATTTTTTGGGTCTGGAGAAAGTGGATGTTAAGTGAAAAGGCACTCACTCTCTGGTAACCAAGCAACGCAGGAAGTGATCAGTGGGAGTGGCACGCTAACAGCCAATCAGGTGACAGTTTTGTTTGTTTGTTTTCCAATTTAAAGTAGTTAAAATATTGATAACAAATTCAGAGAATCACAATTTTTATTTTTAATGGTTAAAATAATCAACACCAGCAAAGCAAGTATACTTTGTCAAGAAAACCCTCACACGTAAAGTAAGGCTCCGTGTTATCTTAATGCTAATTTACCTTGGATTTTCTGTATACAGGCTACTGTTAGCATTAGCGATTTTACATGGCGATTTCAACACCTCCAAATTGAGTACTGAAAACTACAACTAAGATGAATGTTACAATCAAATATCTGGTGTGTAATGACTACAATGCTTACAGTGTTAACACTTTGTAGGGCGCAACATAACACTGTAAAAAAAAAAAAATGTCATCATCAGACAATGAACATTTATTTACACACAAAAGTATGGGGGAATTACCGTATTTTTTGGGGGTGCGACTTATACTCAGGAGTGACTTATGTGTGAAATTATTAACACATTAGCGTAAAATATCAAATAATATTATTTAGCTCATTCACATAAGAGACTAGACGTATAAGATTTCATGGGATTTAGCGATTAGGAGTGACAGATTGTTTGGTAAACGTATAGCATGTTCTATATCAGGGGTCACCAACGCGGTGCCCGTAAGGACCAGATGAGTAGCCCGCTGGCCTGTTCTAAAAATAGCTCAAATAGCAGCACTTACCCGTGAGCTGCCTCTATTTTTTTAATTTTATTTATTTGCTGGTCTCGCTGTGCTCGACATTTTTAATTCTAAGAGAGACAAAACTCAAATAGAATTTGAAAATCCAAGAAAATATTAAAGACTTGGTCTTCACTTGTTTAAATAAATTCATAATTTTTTTTACTTTGCTTCTTATAACTTTCAGAAAGACAATTTTAGAGAAAAAATACAACCTTAAGAATGATTTTAGGATTTTTAAACACATATACCTTTTTACCTTTTAAATTCCTTCCTCTTATTTCCTGACAATTTAAATCAATGTTCAAGTAAATTTTTTTTTTTTTTTTTGTAAAGAATAATACATTTTAATTTAATTCTTCATTTTAGCTTCTGTTTTTTCAACGAAGAATATTTGTGAAATATTTCTTCAAACTTATCATGATTAAAAATTATTCTGGCAAATCTAGAAAATCTGTAGAATCAAATTTAAATCTTATTTCAAAGTCTTTTGAATTTCTTTTAAAATTTTTGTTCTGGAAAATCTAGAAGAAATAACGATTTGTCTTTGTTAGAAATATAGCTTGGTCCAATTTGTTATATATTCTAACAAAGTGCAGATTGGATTTTAACCTATTTAAAACACGTCATCCAAATTCTAAAATTAATCTTAATCAGGAAAAATTACTAATGATGTTCCATAAATTCTTTTTTTAATTTTTTCAAAAAGATTCGAATTAGCTAGTTTTTCGGTTGAATTTTAAAGAATCGAAATTGAAGATAAACTATGTTTCAAAATTGAATTGTCATTTTTTTCGTGTTTTCTCCTCTTTTAAACCGTTCAATTAAGTGTAAATATCATTAATTATTAATAATAACAGAGTCAAAGGTAAATTGAGCAAATTGGCAATTTATTTAAGTGTGTATCAAACTGGTAGCCCTTCGCATTAATCAGTACCCAAGAAGTAGCTCTTGCTTTCAAAAAGGTTGGTGACCCCTGTTCTATATGTTATAGTTATTTGAATGACTCTTACCATAATATGTTACGTTAACATACCAGGCACGTTCTCAGTTGGTTATTTATGCCTCATATAACGTACACTTATTCAGCCTGTTGTTCACTATTCTTTATCTATTTTAAATTGCCTTTCAAATGTCTATTCTTGGTGTTAGATTTGATCAAATACATTTCCCCAAAAAATGCGACTTATATATGTTTTTTCCCTTCTTTATTATGCATTTTCGGCCGGAGCGACTTATAGTCCAAAAAATATGGTAGTCGGATTGTTTATAGTCTGTGTCAAAATAGCGCATTCAGGCACGGCGGATACTCACTTGTCAGACTTTGACGTATCATTTTTTTTTTAAAGCCTTCTCTCGTTCTTCCTGGCGCAGCACAAGTCCGAGAGAAGCAGTCTGGGTTCGCCACAGGCCTGGCGAGAGCGCCGTGACGCCTCCACGCCCGTCCACGACAGCGACGACGACTTTGGCGTTAAATCGTTCGAGCGGCACATGGCCGGCCTCAACCTGCTGGAGAGCAACTAAGATTGTGGCTCCGCCCCCCTGTCCCCCCCTCTTAGCCTACCTCCTTTCAGGTCGCTTCTTGCCTGCAGTTCCAGGTCGCTCCACCAGGTGGTGACAATCTGCCAAAAAAAACAAAGAAACATCCCCGAGCCTGAGCGGTGGACCCAAATGATGCTTTTGTGTTTGTTGGCCTTGTCCAAAGTGTTGTGGCTCGCATGTTGTTTTTCTTTGTCCCACTTGGCTTTACTCCGTTACACACTATGTGCCGTACTATAAGGAAGAAAATCACAGTTACTTGCCAAATATGAGCGTCCTTTCAAGGATCTTTTAGCTCGCTAAAATGTGTTATCAATGATGTATTAGCGTTATTAATCTGTGCCGGGAAATATTAAGACACATGGTGAAGGTACTTAGGCAGAATGTGCGTGAAAGTTGCTGACTGGATGTTGCCGCTAAGAATGCTGGGTAATGTAGTGACAGGCGGGACGGGAAATCATAGCTCTAGTTTTTGGACCCATCTATTCTTTTGACAAGATGATATCATTAAAAAAAACTAGACATGAATTAATAAACAATATTTTTTATTAAATGTGTTGTTTTTTCCATGTGTTACAAGAAGGTGCTATTGCTTGATTTTTTTTTTCCCCACTGACGGCGCTTCAAAACCAGTACAATATAGACTTTTTTTTCTCAAAGAAATGGAAAAGTTAGGTCGAAATTTTGTGTGAATGCTGAAGAGCCAAAGCCAAAATGAAATGCTAGCATGCTGGCCAAGTAACGGAAAAAGGAGTGAAATTGGATGAAAGCAAAAAGCATGCTAAAATGTTAACAAGTACCAGAATATATTACTCTACAAAAAACGTTAGCATGTATCAAGTTCCAGGTGTGTACCTACAAAGTTATCTTAACACCTCTAAAGGCTTAGTGGCCACATGCGTGGACAGCACCTTTTAGCTCTTATTTCCAAAATTGTGTACACTACTGAATTGGGGTCTCATGGACACTTATACTGCCATCTGGTGGTGTCAGAAGAGTATAACACAATGAAATTTGGAAAATAAAAAAAGTGTAAAAATAAGAATTAGCATGTCACTAAACATGACGTACATGTTTGTGTACTTATGGACTTAGTTTTTATTCTAATTAGGGTCCAATTAGCCCAAATAGCAAAGAGAAATACAAAAAAGCATGTAAACAGCTTGGGCCTTAAGAGGTTAAATAAAAAAAGCTAGCATACTGCAAATTCCGGACTGTAAGACGCTATTTTTTTCCCCTACGTTTTGAGCCCTGTGGCTTATGAAACAGTGCGGCTAAATTATGGATTTTTCTTCGCTGACGGCGACAAAGCAAATAGTTTTCATCAAGCACATGCAAAGACATTTCAAATGTGTTACGGCGCCATCTTTTGGACGAGTTCACTCACTGCGGGTGCTGCTGGGTGAATTAATTTGTGCAGTTGCAGCTTTTAATCGTCCATAGCGTTTCTACTCGAAAGGGTTCTTCATTCATCACTCCAAGCAACGTTTGTAAGTTTTTACAATATAACTACAACATTTTTCACTTACTAAACCGTTCCATGCGTGATGTCTGCAGGTGTTTTCATGCATATTTGTACGTGCTATGGTAATGTAATCAAGTTAGCATTAGCTAATACGTTAACACATTGACGAGTGTCTGTGTTAGTATTATTAACTTACAATTGGATTCTTTTTGTATTGTTTCAGTTTCGTAAATTCACCAAAACGTCAGTGTGGAGTTATTGAGTCTGTTTAGCTGATTGCAGAGCTAGCTTCCGCAGCTAGTGGGTCCACGATGACTTCTGTTTTGTTTGATCAGCCGTTTTACTGCCGTGTTAAACAATTAAAAAGGTATGTAAATAAACATTTCTGTGTAAATAACGTATATATCTGTGGCTTATAGCCCAGTGCGACTAATATATGGAAAAATATATTCTTTTAAATGTAGTAGATGCTTAAATACCGTGCGCTCTATAGTCCGGAAAATACGGTACCAACAGGTACTATTTGATGCCAAGGTGTATACCTGCAAAAAAAGCCAGCATGCTAACATTAGAATGCTAACAAAAATTAGCTATGGCACAGAAAATGGCCCCCAGGCTGTACTTTGGATTTAACTATGATGTATTTTAACTATAAATAAAAGTTTGGAACTAAAATATTTACACTATATACAATCATTGGCCACCATGCAAAAGCTGTATCATAAAATAAAAATATTTACCTTATTTTTTATTGGATTATTATTGTGCACTGTAGGTGTTCCCAACATTATGACCCCCGTGCATTTTTTTAGTCCAATTAACATATTGCATAATCCATGCCCTCATTAACTAGCGTACCTAATAAAATGGCCCGTCTCGAAGGGAAACGCTTCGTCAGGAAGCTTCCGAGTCTCTTCCGGCGACCAGCTTTTCAAAGTCGTCCCTGCTCAACAAGTTCTCGGTGACGTTCTTGCTCTCCTCGAACTTGGGCAAAATGACGGCGATGTAGCCGTCGGTGGACGGCTGCACGCACACACCAGACGTTAACGCTCACAGGCTTCTATTGGTACATGATGCGCGGCGCTTACCTTCTCTTGTAAGAGCGCGGGCCTTTCTAAAATGTTCTCGTTGACTTCCAGAAGACGGCCCCGGATGCAGCTGTCAAAATGACACATTAAAAAAGGAACATATGGTAAGTGCTCACACCTCATTGGTCCATCTTGTCAGTACTACAGAAAGCGAGCCAGTTTTGCTGGTTGAAAGGGAAAAATTGGATATGGAATAGAACAGACAAGTCATTGTAATGTCTGCTCGCAGAAAAAACTAAATCCTGATCTACGAATTGACTCCCTCGAATGGCCTTGATGCAACAACAGGAGCAGGCTGTTCTGAAAACATCCCCCAGAGGACTCCTAAATGATGGACCTTTTTGACCTCCCTCCCTCCTAAACGACACCTGGAGTCGAACTTTTGCTTGCATGCAGGACGGCCCCAGGCCTATGGACACTACATCAACACACCCAAGACAATGGGCATACATACACACACACACACACACACACATCCACCCCACGCCTTCACCACCGCTTGATTCCCCTTCGGGGTGATGGACGGCTGGCAGCGCTTTAGATATATATATGTTGCGAGTTGTCGTGATTAAATGTAACATGTTTATGTGTGCATGGCATGGAGGTTTTTTCCCCACTCCAGACTAGGCCCCCGGCCTACTGAAAGCCACTACTACCGACCACGCAGTCTGATAGTTTATATATCAATGATGAAATCTTAACATTATAACACATGCCAATACGGCCGGGTTAACTTATAAAGTGACATTTTAAATTTGCCGCTAAACTTCCGGTTCGAAACGCCTCTGAAGATGACGTATGCGTGTGACGTAGCCCGGCGAACACGGGTATGCCTTCCACATTGAAGCCAATACGAAAAAGCTCTGTTTTCATTTCATAATTCCACAGTATTCTGGACATCTGTGTTCGTGAATCTGTTTCAATCATGTTCATTGCATTATGGAGAAGGAAGCTGAGCAAGCAAAGAAGAAAGTTGTCGGTGCGAAATGGACGTATTTTTCGAACGTAGTCAGCCACAACAGTACACAGCCGGCGCTTCTTTGTTTACATTCCCGAAAGATGCAGTCAAGATGGAAGAACTCGGATAACAGAGACTCTAACCAGGAGGACTTTTGACTTCGATACACAGACGCCTGTAGAGAACTGGGACAACACAGACTCTTACCAGGATTACTTTGATTTGGATGACAAAGACGCAGACGTGCTACTGTGAGTATGCAGCTTTGGCTTTTTTTTGCGTATGTACGTAACTTTTTTAAAATATATAAGCTTTATGAACCTTGGGTTAGGTGAACGGTCTTTTGGGCTGAGTGATTGTGTGTGTTGATCATGTGTTTGAATTGTATTGGCGTGTTCTATGGAGCTAGGAGCTAGCAGAGGAGCTAGCATAACACGTACCGTACCTACGTGCGCGTCACGTACGTAACTTTTTAAAAATATATAAGCTTTATGAACCTTGGGTTAGGTGAACGGTCTTTTGGGCTGAGTGATTGTGTGTGTTGATCAGGTGTTTGAATTGTATTGGCGTGTTCTATGGAGCTAGGAGCTAGCCGAGGAGCTAGGAGCTAGCATAACAAACACGCAGGTGTTTTTATGCAGGATTAATTTGTGGCATATTAAATATAAGCCTGGTTGTGTTGTGGCTAATAGAGTATATATATGTCTTGTGTTTATTTACTGTTGTAGTCATTCCCAGCTGAATATCAGGTCACCCCCGGCTCTCACAGCATCTTCCCTATCTGAATAGCTTCAACTCCCCACTAGTCCTTCACTTGCACTTTACTCATCCACAAATCTTTCATCCTCGCTCAAATTAATGGGGAAATTGTCGCTTTCTCGGTCCGAATCTCTCTCACTTCATGCGGCCATCATTGTAAACAATAGGGAACTTTGCGTATATGTTCAACTGACTACGTCACGCTACTTCCGGTAGGTGCAAGCCTTTTTTTTATCAGATACCAAAAGTTGCAATCTTTATCGTCGTTGTTCTATACTAAATCCTTTCAGCAAAAATATGGCAATATCGCGAAATGATCAAGTATGACACATAGAATAGATCTGCTATCCCCGTTTAAATAAAAAAAATTCATTTCAGTAGGCCTTTAGGAGCCCAGTCTAGATTGTATTTTTTTTACTCATCTTTTTCCCCATCTTTTACGGGGCGCCTTGTGGCGACCCATGAGCGTTCCTGTTCTGTAACCCTGTACACCAGGGGTGTCCAAAGTGCGATTCGGGGGCCATTTGCGGCCCGCAGGTCATTTTTTAACGGCCCCACGGCACATTCTAAAAATACGATGAAAAAAAAAGTGGTATAAAAGAGCAAACAGGTGAAATGTAACAAGAAAATGTTGCATTATTTACTCTAATAACACAAAGCTGCCATGCAGGCTGTCTTTTTCTTTAAAAAATAATAGTGAATCAAAATCAACGTCATTATGAATTATTGACCTATTCAAGGCTCCATTTACTTCACATTAAATATTCCACTTTGAGATATTTTGGGGGGAAAAGGCTGCATATTTTTTGGTTGCCATTTAAAAAACAAAGCCTAAAAAGAACCAAAAAAAAACACAAACAACAATAAAACTTATAATTGACGGATAGATCTGAAGTTGATCTTGAGACTATTGGATTTATTTTTTTAAACTTTACTGAGCAGTACCCTTTTGGATCCCCAATAATTTTAGTGGGACTTTTTTTTTCTTCTTTTTTTTAAGTGTCTTTGCTCCAAAAAATAATGAATTAAAGTCAATGTTGTTATGAGTTTTTGACCTTTTTAAGACTCCAATTATTATATAATCTCAAATATTCCACTTTAAAATTTTATAGGGGGAAAATATTGCATATTTTGTGTTTTTTTCCATAAAAAAAACACGGTTTTCCTTGACAAAAATGGCATACAACTTAAATCTTTGAAAGCGGTATATTGACAGATAGACTTAATGTTGATCTAGAGATTTAAACCTTGAATAATAATAAGAATAATAAATAATGACACATTTGTAATATTTTTTTGGACCAAAACCTTTTGGGGTCCCCGGGATCAAGTCTGAGTGGAGGCCTAAATGTATCTTTTTTATACATATATTGTATTGGTTTTTAAAATAAAAAATATCAAAATGGCCCCCGCTTGCTTTGATTTTTCAGTGTGTGGCCCTCAGTGGAAAAAGTTTGGACACCCCTGCTGTACACTGTTTGTTTGTCTAATCTTGAACACGTCTGTGCCGAAAACAAAGTTTCGTTGTACTTGTGCAATGACAATAAAGTCCTATCCTTGTGTGAGGAAGCGCCTGAGCATGAAATCGATATCAACACAGGGTTTCCAGGGGCGTGGTCAATATGATATCATTTGAATAATCTGTGATGACGCATAGATTTACTTTCAAAAAGGCAAAACAGAGTTATACATACGCGTAACACATATGTGTTATAGTTAGTTAGTATTAACATAAATAAATGTTTTTCCTACATACAATATTTTGCAGCCCGTTTCGGTAATCAAAGTCTTTTTTCGGTGCGTCGTTAGTCAATAATGTGCAAATAATAGGGGTGTAACGGTACACAAAAATTTAGGTTCGGTACGTACCTCGGTTTAGAAGTCACGGTTCGGTTAATTTTCGGTACAGTAAGAAAACAACAAAATATAAATTTTTGGGTTATTTATTTACCAAATTCTTCCACCAAAAATATTTTTCTTAGTGGAATATTTGATGTGAAGTAATGGGAACCTTGGATAGGTCAATAATTCATAATAACATTGATTTTCATTCAATATTATGTTTTGAGCAATGACAGTTTGAAAGAAAAAAAAACTGCTTTGTTTTATTAGTCAACATTGCAACTTTTTCTAAATTACATTTCACCTTTAAGCTTTTTTATTTCACTTTTGTTATGTTTTTGTTTATTTGAATAGTATTTTTAGAATGTGCCGTGAGCCTTTAAAACATTAACTGTGGGCCCCAAATGGCCTCCGGGGCACACTTTTGACACCCCTGCTATAGATAATAAAAAATTAAATGTGATAAATCTATGGATAAAAAGCAGAGCCTGGCGACGCATGCACGTTTATCATAACTCTCTCTCTCTCTCTGTCTCTGCCCCTCCCTCACCAATACTACTGCACGCACAATTTTTTTGGTTTTTAACCCCTTCTTAACCCTGAACGTACATTGAAAACACACGCAACCCTAACTCAAAATTACGGACATTTGAGGCATTTAAGAAACTCCGCCCTGACAGCTCCACAAAAGAGGACATGTCCGGTGAAAAGAGGACGTATGGTCAGTCTATCCTAGCCCGTTAGCTGCTAGCATGCCGTGTGTTGTGCCTCGGTGTGCATTGTTTACACAACGTGCGTTACGCTACTTAATATGTCCGTGTGGAAACTCGTTCGGTACACCTCCGAACCGAACCGGAACCCCCGTAACGAAACGGTTCAATAAAATACACGTACCGTTACACCCATAACAAATAAGTTAAATATATAGCCATCCATACATTATATTACTTTCATTTGTATTCACGTAAAAACCCTCGTTTTTAAAGGTGCGGTGGCTTTTATTTTGCTGTGGCGTAACCCCGCGATATATATCACGATAAAAACGTAATCAATCAATTGAAAAACTTTTTTTTTTTTTTTTTTTAAATAAAATGTTCTATAAACAGTATATAATGATAATTTTTTGGGTCGGAAGAAAGTGGATGTTAAGTGAAAAGGCACTCGGTCTCTGGTAACCAAGCAACGCAGGGAGTGGCACGCTAACAGCCAATCAGATAACAGTTTTGTTTGTTTGTTTTCCAATTTAAAATACTTAAAACATTGATAACAAATTCATAGAATCACACGTTTTTTTTTAATGGTTAAAATAATCAACACCAGCAAAGCAAGTACGGTATTTTTCGGACTATAAGTTGCAGTTTTTTTGATAGTTTGGCCGGTAGTGCGACTTATACTCAGAAGCGACTTATGTGTGAAATGATTAACACATTAGCGTAAAATATCAAATAATATTATTTATCTCATTCACGTAAGAGACTAGACGTATAAGATTTCATGGGATTTAGCGATTAGGAGTGACAGATTGTTTGGTAAACGTATAGCATGTTCTATATGTTATAGTTATTTGAATGACTCTTACCATAATATGTTACGTTAACATACCAGGCACCTTCTCAGTTGGTTATTTATGCCTCATATAACGTACACTTATTCAGCCTGTTTTTCACTATTCTTTATTTATTTTAAATTGCCTTTCAAATGTCTATTCTTGGTGTTGGCTTTTATCAAATACATTTCCCCAAAAAATTTGACTTATACTCCAGTGCGACTTATATGTTTTTTTCCTTCTTTATTATGCATTTTCGGCCGGTGCGACTTATACTCCGGAGCGACTTATACTCCGAAAAATAGGGTATACTTTGTAAAGAAAACCCTCACACATAAAGTAAGGCTCCATGCTATTTTAATGCTAATTTACATTGGATTTTCTATGTACAGGCTGCTATTAGCATTAGCGATTTTACATGGCGATTTCAACACCTCCAAATTGAGTACTGAAAACTACAACTAAGATGAATGTTACAATCAAACATCTGGTGTGTAATGTATACATCTGCGGCTTATAGTCCGGTGCGGCCAAAATATGGAACATATTTCCCCCCTAAAATGTAGTGGGTGTGGCTTATATATATCGGCGCACTCTATAGTCCGGAAATACGGTACATCAAAGTTTACTTTCTGTAGTATTGTCTCTTGACAGGCATTTTATTTGTATTGTTTCCATTTCATAAATTCACTAGAATGTAATCGTGGAGTTATTGAGTCTGTTTAGCTGATTAGAGAGCTGGCTTCTGTTTTGTTTGATCCGACGTTTTACTGCCGTGTTACAGACACCGTTTGGATACAATGAAGGTATGTAAATATACTTTGACAAAATATTTTTGTGTAAATAACTAATTTTACAACGTATATATCTGCGGCTTATAGTCCGGTGCGGCTAATATATGGAACATATATTTTCCCCCTAAAATGTAGTGGGTGTGGCTTATATATCGGTGCACTCTATATCCGGAAATACGGTACAACAAAGTTTACTTTCTGTAGTATTGTCTCTGTCAACCGAGCAACGCAGGAAGTGATCACGGATCAGTGAGAGTGGCACGCTAACAGCCAATCAGGTAACAGTTTTTTTTGTTTGTTTTTTCCAATTTAAAATACTTAAAACATTGATAGCAAATTCATAGAATCATAAGTTTTTTTTTATGGTTAAAATAATCAACACCAGTAAAGCATGTATACTTTGTAAAGAAAACCCTCACACGTAAAGTAAGGCTCCATGCTATCTTAATGCTAATTTACCTTGGATTTTCTATGTACAGGCTACTATTAGCATTAGCGATTTTACATGGCGATTTCAACACCTCCAAATTGAGTACTGAAAACTACAACTAAGATGAATGTTACAATCGAACATATATTTTCCCCCTAAAATGTAGTGGGTGTGGCTTATATATCGGCGCACTCTATAGTCCGGAAATACGGTACATCAAAGTTTACTCTCTGTAGTATTGTCTCTTGACAGGATTAAAAGCAACATGTTGTAAGAGTTCGCACCTGTAGATGGTGAACTGGGTTTCATCCGTGCAAGTTATCCGACACAGAGGAGCAAATTCAGTCAGGAACTGTCCTCCCTGTGTCGGCACGGAACATAGGGTCCAAAAAACACAACAGGTAAATCAGTGAGAATAAAAAGGTACATGGTGTGCAAATAAAGTACAAAGTGTGTGAATTTACCCGCTTGGACTTTCCAGAAACTTTGTTGTTCAAGCGGCTGCAGCCATTACTGATCTGATAGTCGATCTTCTTGATGGTTCGCCCTTTTTGAAGGAGAGGGTGAGTCTCAGCCAAGGTGAGGACACATATCCTAAAAGGCAGAAACAACATTAAAACATAACAAACATGCGTACACTACTACTATTATTATGTCTCTTCCACTGAAAAACCAAAGCATACGGGGGCCACTTTTATATTTTTCAATTTCAAAACCAAATACATAGATTTTTTCAACCTCTATGGCTCGCTCCCTTCAAATTTGTTATAAAATATGTTATGGCTTTAAAAAAATGTATGACCTTCTGGTCATACATTTTTTTAAAGCCATAACATATTTTTTATTATTATTCAATGTTGAATCTCTATCAGTGTTTTTCAACCACTGTGCCGCGGCACACTAGTGTACCGTGAGATACAGTCTGGTGTGCCGTGGGAGATTATCTAATTTCACCTATTTGGGTTAAAAATAGGTTTTGCAAACCAGTAATTCTAGTCTGCAAACGATGTGTTGTGGTTGAGTGTCGGTGCTGTCTGGAGCTCGGCAGAGTAACCGTGTAATACTCTTCCATATCAGTAGGTGGCAGCCGGTAGCTAATTGCTTTGTAGAAGTGGGAAACAGCGGGACGCAGTGTGCAGGTAAAAAAGTGTCTAATGCTTAAACCAAAAATAAACAAAAGGTGAGTGCCCCTAAGAAAAGGCATTGAAGCTTAGGGAAGGCTATGCAGAAGGAAAGTAAAACTGAACTGGCTGCAAAGTAAACAAAAACAGAATGCTGGACGACAGCAAAGACTTACTGTGGAGCAGAGACGGCGTCCACAATGTACATCCGAACATGACATGACAATCAACAATGTCCCCACAAAGAAGGATAA
The DNA here is from genome assembly GCF_033978785.1 of Entelurus aequoreus. Lineage (NCBI taxonomy): Eukaryota > Metazoa > Chordata > Actinopteri > Syngnathiformes > Syngnathidae > Entelurus > Entelurus aequoreus. The sequence goes on along the minus strand of NC_084735.1, from coordinate 14,614,205 downwards.
AAACCACTGAAATATTCTTGATTGCTAAAACAAAGTAGATGCGGGAAATATCGCTCAAAAGGAAGACATGAAACTGCTACAGGAAAATACCAAAATAAGACAAAAAGCCACCAAAATAGGAGCGCAAGACAAGAAGTACAACACTACACACAGGAAAACAGCAAAAAAGTCCAAATAAGTCAGGGTGTGATGTGACAGGTGGTGACAGTACATCTACTTTGAGACAAGAGCTATAGTGATGCATGCTTGGTTATGCTTTAAAGTCTTATCAAACAATTGCGACGACGACTTTTTACGGTCAACTGAGTTTCATTTTTTAATTATTTCTGCTGGTGGTGTGCCTCTGGACTTTTTTCAACGCAAAAAATGTGCCTTGGCTCAAAAAAAAGGTTGAAAAACACTGCTCTAGATCAACTACTCAGTGGCCTAGTGGTTAGAGTGTCCACCCTGAGATGGGTAGGTTGTGAGTTCAAACCCCGGCCGAGTCATACCAAAGACTATAAAAATGGGAGCCATTACCTCCCTGCTTGGCACTCAGCATCAAGGGTTGGAATTGGGGGTTAAATCACCAAAAAATTATTCCCGGGCGTGGCCACCGCTGCTGCTTACTGCTCCCCTCACCTCCCAGGGGGTGATCAAGGGTGATGGGTCAAATGCAGAGAATAATTTCCATAATTGCTACATTGACTTTATCAATGTCCGGTCTATCTGTCGAATATTAAGTAACTTATCTTATATTTTATTACCTTTTTGTCAAATAAAAGGTCCTGGGTTCAATGCCGGGCTCGGGATCTTTCTGTGTGGAGTTTGCATGTTCTCCCCGTGACTGCGTGGGTTCCCTCCGGGTACTCCGGCTTCCTCCCACCTCCAAAGACATGCACCTGGGGATAGGTTGATTGGCAACACTAAATGGGCCCGAGTGTGTGAATGTTGTCTGTCTATCTGTGTTGGCCCTGCGATGAGGTGGCCACTTGTCCAGAGGGTGTACACCGCCTTCTGCCCGAGTGCACCTGGGATAGGCTCCAGTACCCCCCTGCGACCCGAACGGGACAAGCGGTAGAAAATGGATGGATGGAAACCCAGTTTTTAACGGAAAAACCATCAAATATGCAATAATCTTCCACCTGAGTGCACCTGGGATAGGCTCCAGCACCCCCCACAACACCGAACGGGACAAGCGGTAGAAAATGGATGGATGAAAACCCAGTTTTTAACGGAAAACCCATCAAATATGCAATATTTTCCACCTGGGATAGGCTCCAGCACCCCCCACAACCCTGAACGGGACAAGCGGTAGAAAATGGATGGATGAAAACCCAGTTTTTAACGGGAAAACCATCAAATATGCAATATTTTCCACCAGAGTGCACCTGGGATAGGCTCCAGGACTCCCCTGCGACCCCGAACGGGACAAGCGGTAGAAAAAGGATGGATGAAAACCCAGTTTTTTACAGGAAAACCACCAAATATGCAATAATCTTCCACCTGAGTGCACCTGGGATAGGCTCCAGCACCCCCCTGCGACCCCGAACGGGACAAGCGGTAGGAAATGGATGGATGAAAACCCAGTTTTTAACGGGAAAACCATCAAATATGCAATATTTCCCCCCCTAATAAAGTCTATGAGGAATATTTGATGTGCAGTAAGCCTTGAATCAGTCAATAATTCAGAACAACATTGATTTTAATTAAATATTATTAATTTTTTTTATAGCAATGACAGCTTTTTAAAAACAAAAAACACACTAAAATTCTTAGATATCCAAACGGATCCCACTCATAAAGTGTTAAAAATAAGTCATACATTTTTTTTTTTTTACTTTCAACACTTCGAGTCAATGGTTCTCGCCCGGAAAAGGGTGGAGTGCCATCTCCGGGTTGGGGAGGAGATCCTGCCCCAAGTGGAGGAGTTCAAGTACCTCAAAGTCTTGTTCACGAGGGAGGGAAGAGTGGATGGTGAGATGGACAGGCGGATCGGTGCGGCGTCTTCACTAATGCGGACGCTGTATCGATCCGTTGTGGTGAAGAAGGAGCTGAGCCGGAAGGCAAAGATCTTAATTTACCGGTCGATCTACGCTCCCATCCTCACCTATGGTCAAGAGCTTTGGGTTATGACCGAAAGGACAAGATCACGGGTACAAGCGGCCCAAATGAGTTTCCTCCGCCGGGTGGCGGGGCTCTCCCTTAGAGATAGGGTGAGAAGCTCAAAGTAAAGCCGCCGCTCCTCCACATGGAGAGGAGCCAGATGAGGTGGTTTGGGCATCTGGTCAGGATGCCTTCCTAGGGAGGTGTTTCGGGCACGTCTGACCACTGGGAAGACCCAGGACACGTTGGGAAGACTATGTCTCCCGGCTGGCCTGGGAACGCCTCGGGATCCCCCCGGGAGGAGCTGGACGAAGTGGCTGGGAGAGGACTTCCCTGCTTAGGCTGCTGCCCCCGCGACCCGAACCTCGGATAAGCGGAAGAATATGGATGGTTGGAACACTTCAAACTCTAGATTAAATTCAGATCTAGTCCTTAAGTTCTTTTTTAAAATTTGTTTTATACTATTTTTGCAAAACTTTGTTTTTTTTATGGCAAACACACAAATATGCAATATTTCCCTAAAAATTAATTGGAGTCATCAATAGGCCAGTAACTCATAACATTGATTTTGATTGATGAGGTGGCGACTTGTCCAGGGTGTACCCCGCCTTCCGCCCGAATGCAGCTGTGATAGGCTCCAGCACCCCCTGCGACCCCAAATGGGACAAGCGGTAGAAAATGGATGGATGGATGGATTTTGATTCATTATCATTTTGTGTTATTTAGGGCTGCAACTAACAACTAATTTGATAATCGATTAATCTGTCGATTATTACTTCGATTAATAATCGGATAAAAGAGACAAACTACATTTCTATCCTTTCCAGTATTTTATTGGAAAAAAAAACAGCATACTGGCACCATACTTATTTTGATTATTGTTTCTCAGCTGTTTGTAAATGTTGCCGTTTATAAATAAAGGTTTATAAAAAAAAAAAATTAAAAAAAAATATTTAAAAAGGTAGCCTCTGCACATGCGCATAGCATAGATCCAACGAATCGATGACTAAATTAATCGCCAAGTATTTTTATAATCGATTTTAATCGATTAGTTGTTGCAGCCCTAGTGTTATTATCGTCAACAATGCAAGTTTGTCCCATTATATTTCACCTTTGGATCTTATTTTGTTCCACATTTTATGGCTTTTTTGTTTTCTATAAATAAATAACCCCCGGGCCACACTTTGGACACCCTTGCTTGACTGCCATCCATTCCATTTCCTACCGCTTGTCCTATTAGTACTAATTGAAGGCTGCTGTGTTGCATGTTACCTGTTGGAATGCTGCAAGATGCAATGATCCTCACACGGATTACCCTTCATATCTAGTCAAGAAAATACACAAAATTAATACAGTTATTCGTCCTTCTCATCGTAGTTAAAAAAAAAATTATTAAAAAAAAGAAGTTTCATGCTACTAGGCTAGGCTAAGCTAACGCTAGCATCATATACTTCCAGTCACGTTGGATTTCTATTTACCAGCTTTGTACCATCGTGTGTAGTAACGATCGATCACTGAAGGCGCGGTCACGTCTGCATCTTTCTGCCCTTTGTCGTCCATTAATAGTACAAATAGAACAGAGTGAAAACTGCCGGCGTTCAATTGGAAGCACGGTACTTTTTTTTCGCCAGTATATAAACAGTGTAACACAGGAAATGTCCGCCCTTGACAGGAAGTGGAATGAAATGGGCGTACAGAAAACGGGTTCCGGTTCCACGCAAATTGAACAATTAGCTGTTTTCAAGACGGTAACAAGTTTGGTAAATCGTTTTAGTAAGTAGTTAACATGGTTAAGGGTTGTATTTGTTTGACTTAGAAAACCAACAACAGCTTACTAGAAATGTATCCATCGAATAGTTGTCTTTGTCGTCCCACCTGAGGCTGAACAGGTAATTAAAACTTTTTTATCGACATTAACTTGCAACTATTATTTACATTTCCACACACAATTGTAATGCACCATTACAAATGTATCGGGAAAGATACTAAATACTATTAACTTCCTATATTTGTTGATAGGAAATTGCTGAGTCATGAACACAACCGTCGCCTTCTTGTGACGTCATCCTGGCGCCAACACTCAGGTATGACACCCATAGACATCTTATAATTGGCTGCTGTGACGCGAGAAATTCGGCCGCCATCTTGAGGTGGTGATGAGGAGCCGGCGAGTAGCCTAAACTGACAGTTGACAGGTAGAAAACAAATATGGTGTTCAGCGTTTTCCTGCTCAAATGAGCGGCCTGTTGAAAATAGAAATTGGGGGATTACTTTTCACAAGTAAGATTTAACATTGACGTGCTATTGGTTCAGTGTGTGCATATTGTATATAGCTCTCTGCAAACCTATGAAATGTTCTATTTTGTCTTCATTATTTTGTCAGAATGCACCAGAATGCTTCATTTGTATGTGAAAATCACAAAGAAATATTCTGGGGGAGGATGACCCCCCATACAGGGGTTTGGTTTACAAACTTTCAGCCCCTCCTAAAACAAAATTCACCAGCCGCCACTGATTATGATGCATTCTCATTTTAGGCAAAGTATAAGACAATACTTTCTTAACATTATAATTGTAATCAGGAATAAGTCTTCAAGTAACAATATTCAAATACTAACACTGTTAGGTCAAACAGAATTTGGTTTTATTCTGAATCCAGTGAAACAGATTGGTGGTTTTAGCTTTCAGGTGTTTATATATGTTTATGTTGAAGTATTTGGCAGACGCTTTTATCCAAAGCGACATACATAAAAAATACATATAAAACAATCACTGTAAACATGATCATTTAAGGGAAGAATGTAATACAAAATATCAATACAAAGTGTCAAGACAGAATAAACTCTCTGCAGCAACAGAGATACAGTCTATAGGTCCCTAAGATATATAGATATCTAATGCAGTGTTTTTCAACCTCTTTTGAGGCAAGGCACATTTTTTCATTAAAAATTCCGGAGTTCAGAATAATAATAATAAATCCGAATTCAGAATAAAACCAGCAGAAAACTGTAAAAAATGAAACTCCACCAGGTCGTCGTGCCTTATTTTGAGTTTGTTGGTGTTTTCCTGTGTGTAGTGCTTCAGTTCTTGTCTTGCGCTGTTATTTTGGTGGCCCTTCCTGTTTTGTTGGTGTTTTCCTGTAGCAGTTTCATGTCTTCCTTTGAACGCTATTCTGCGCACCTGCTTTGTGTTAGCAAGCAAGGCTAATAATGCTGTTGCTATCCTTCTGTGTGTACACATTGTTGATTGTCATGTCATGTACAGATGTACTTTGGGCGCCGTAAGTTTTTGCTGTCGTCCAGCATTCTGTTTACTTTGTAGCCAGTGCAGTTTTACGTTCGTTTTGCATAGCCATTGCCTTTTCCTTTCCCTTTCGTTATTTTTTGGTTTAAGCATTACATACCTTTTACCTGCATACTGCCTCCCGCTGTGGTGGTCTGCATATTGGGATCACAACAAACCATCCTCGTCTCACCCGACACATTCCGACTTTTGCAAAGCAATTAACTACCAGCTGCCACCTACTGACATGGAGTATTACGTGGTTACCATACTGAGTTTTACACAATACAGACACTAAGCAACGGCACATTATTTGCAGATTATAACTTTTGATTTGCAAAAAATATTTTTGGGACCAATTAGGTGAAGTTGCATAATTTCCCCACGGCACACCAGACAATATCTCACGACACACTAGTGTGCCGCGGCACAGTGGTTGAAAAACACTGATCTAATGTATTCATACATTGTTTATGTAGGATATACACATGTGTATATATAACTTAATCATATTGTTTCTTTAATTTAAAAATAGCTGACCGTTTTTCCCCCCTTCTCTGGCATTATATTCCCAGTTTTGATCTGGGAGGTCTGGTCATTTATAGGATATAAGAATATTTTATTACTGTTAAGCAAACTATGAATAATAAAACACGCCAAAACGTGTGTCCTTTATCATAGCTACACGTATGACAAAAAAGCGCATGAAAATCAGTGGTATTCAGTGAGGTAAACTGAATTAAATGCACTGACAGTTCATTGCTCCTGCCAAATGAATTGCACTGAGTGGAGCGGATCACCACTCCAAGATGGCGGCCCCGCGTCTTGTCAGTGCCAGTAGGCAGTAGCGCTCCATGCGATGTCTACGATGACATCGCCAATAGAGGCTTTGCAGCTGACGTCATCAGCCACGTGACATTAGCTTGGCGGCCATCTTGCCGGTCACCAGTTCACTGCCGGTCAACGACTCACACACACTTTCTTGTTTGATCTGCCGCTATTTGAGCTTGGAAATGCCGGAAACCTGCTGTGCTGTTGGATGTAGCAATAGACGAGGCGATAAACCAAATCTTAGCTTCGGATCGCGGCGATTTGTCGTGAACGATGGAAACCTACGATGTACACAAGGATATGCAATGAACACTTCATATCAGGTATGTAAACAAACTATTCACCCCTGATTTGTTTCACAAAATGTGAAATAATACAAATAATACATTTCAAAAAAAATTATGATGGTCATTGTAAAACTTTTTTTTTTCTAATGAAGCATTTTTGAACAAGAGGCTTTTTGTTACTTCATTTGGCACACGGTAAAATCTACATTGGTAAAGTTTTCAAGCCATTGGCACAAGGTTAAAATTTTGATTGGTAAAGTTTTCAAGCCAATCAGATGAGGCATCATGAAAAAATAAGAAAAAAATAAAAACTGTAGCAACTTAAACAGACAGGTATCGGAATGATTTCACTCTATTCAGTTTTTTAATATGTCAAGTTATGAAATGCCATTACAAAACAAATTGAACTGGGTATATCCCCATCAACAACGTGCTTAATTATTTATGGCAGTCATTATGAATAATGTGATTGTTTAATTGTTTCAGGTGCAAAAAGCGAAGATCCACTATCCCCAGACTATGTGCCAAGTATATTTGAGCATACCCAGTCACCTCACAAACGAAATCTCAAATGTTCAATGAAGATCTTTGAGAGAAGACAAATTGTCAAGCAGTGTAAGAGAGACCGCGAGAGGGCATTGGCAGCAGCAGCAGCACTTGTCAATATTTCCCAGTCTGTCCCTTGTGAAAATGATCAACTACCCGCTGGTGAAGATGTGGTGCACGCTGAGATTGGAAAAGAAGGCAGCTTAATCCACTAGATGTTGAGGGCACCAGAGGATTAGCTGCTGTCCGTATCCATGTAGAGAGAGTTATTGGACTCGCAAGACAAAAGTATACCATGATGGAAAATATCATACCCATCTCTTTATTGTCATCTGATGACAGTGGTTTCACAACATTAGATAAAATTGTACAAGTGTCATGCGCACTTACAAATTTATCCGACCCAATTGTACCATTTGAGTAATGATGTTGCATCCATATTTTTTCTGTAATAAATACCAGGAAAGAATCTTACAGAAACAACTTTTTCTGTTTTACTTCCAACTTCTTACAGTTAGGGCAAAACCATCGTTGTGGGACTCGTTTTACGCCAAGACATTTCATGTGGAATGCTTTGATGCTGCAGTTCTCGGATTTACAAACCAACATATCCTCAGTGGGAGGGTTACGGCAGTAGCAAACAAACTCTTCCGAAGCGGATGCAGTGGTAGCAACAGATTGTTCTACCGTGTACACATTAGCTAATAGCTCTGGCATAATACAACGGAGATAGAAACCAATCCAGCCATGCAGGTACAGTGGCAGCACAGGATCTGACCATCTTTCGCTATTGCTACCCAAGGTCTGAGGGGAGGATCATTCATCCGTTGAGAGTGTTTTACCTGAAACAGATAATATGACATACCTTATATTATTATCAGTCCCTAATTTGGATATAATATACAAGGCTAGACCTCTTACTGTCCATTTATGCATATTTTACCTGGCATTTGGTAAATTTTCTCATGAATCATTCATTAAATTAGCCTGAAAATTTAAACCTGGTTCATTTTGAGCAAGAAACCAAAAGGAATTATCAAGCATGAATTCTAAAAATTATTTTTGTAGAAACTGTTTCATAAGCTCTATACTGAATAGTTGGAAATTATGTAATGTTTTATTGTAGGAATTAATTTCTCAGATTTCAATACAAAGCTCCTGGAAACAGTTTTTTACAAAGCAATTTTTGATAGAATTTTTTTATAATATTGTTTGGTCACATCGTTAAACTGAATACGATAAATGTTCAGGCTAATCTTTTATTACAAAAAGCCTCCTGTTCAAAAATGCTTAATTAAAAAACTGTTTAACAACGTCTATAGTAGTTTTTTGAAATTATGTAATGCATAGAGAAAAATTGGAAAATTTCAATATGAAGTTTGTGAAACAGTTTAATTAAAATCATTTTTGAACAGGACGCCTTTTGTAGTAAAAAAAAAAAGCTTAACAATGTGAATTTTCATTAGAATCACTTCAGTAGTTTTTTCACAATCACACTGTTACTGCCGCGCGGATTTGTAAACAGACAGTAGGCTCTTCTGTGTGTGCTTTTTCCTTACCTTGGTCATGAGAAGAAATCGATTCTTGTTTGGAATCTGCCATATCAGCCCATCATGCACAAAGCCTGCTGTAAAATACTTGTAGGCATCCAGACTCTTGTATGCCTTAAGGTCATTTCCAGTGTACGGAGATTGTGAATCGACGAGGTAATTATAAATGTCTGGATATGAGAGATCAGGCAGGTCGTCTGTTGCAAAATGCTCAGGTGATTTTAGCATGCTTCTCGGTAAAAGGTACGGATCCGTTGTGCCAACAAGGTTCAACTTCTCTCGGTAACGTTTCTTGGACTCTTCATCCAAATGCACAAGGGGAGGTATAGCTCGGTTGGTAGAGCGGCCGTGCCAGCAACTTGAGGGTTGCAGGTTCGATCCCCGCTTCCGCCATCCTAGTCACTGCCGTCGTGTCCTTGGGCAAGACACTTTACCCACCTGCTCCCAGTGCCACCCACACTGGTTTAAATGTAACTTAGATATTGGGTTTCACAATGTAAAGCGCTTTGAGTCACTTGAGAAAAAGCGCTATATAAATGTAATTCACTTCACTTCACTTCACACAACTTCATTGGATAGCAAATCGGCCATAATTCGGATGAAATCGGTGAAAATGTAGCGCAGAAATCGAACTGAATCTGTACGAACACGTAGGAACGAGCTGACGGGTTGACCGGCAAGATGGCGGCGTAACACGAAGTCACGTGATAAAACCACGTGACTGCAAAGTTTTTATTCACACGAAACAGGATGGATTAGTTTACAAAACCTCAATAACATCACCAAAACAGACGAAAATGATACAAATAAGACAGCAACAATTAACATCAGAAATAGATTTTAAAAAAAACATGGTTATTCTTTTTTTTTCAATTATTTATTTATTATTAAAAGATTGTTGAGTTTTTTTTATATTTGAAATGATACCTCCTTCAGTTTGGTTGAGGATACAATAATTGCTATTTTCTAATCTATTGTTTTTCCAATTTTTGTAGTATCCCACGTTGTCCACTAGGTGTCAGCAAAAACCAAACAATTCCAAGTATGGCTTTATGGTAGTTGTTAAAATTGCAAGTTACTCATAAAATACCCATTTTAATGCGCTTAGCTTACAGATTTGACACTTCCATCGTTTTAATCATAACTGTAAAGTGCAGGAAGCATGCCTGAGGATGGCTGGAAGGGTACCATGCAGTTTTGGTAATAATGACTTCATCTTTAGTCCCCACAATTAAAGGAAAGAAAGAGAGTGAGGGCAAAATTACTTTTCCATGTATCGGCCTGTCTGCTCGCCACCGCAGGGACGGAAAGTTTTGCTGTCAAGAGCAATCGTGTTGACTTTTTCCATGACTCCGAGGAAGGCTGGAAGATGAAAGAGTAGCACCAAAGGGAGAGACTTGCATCAGCTTTAGAAAAATAGCCTCGGTACCACACCGTATTTTAAAGGCCTACTGAAACCCACTACTACCGACCACGCAGTCTGATAGTTTATATATCAATGATGAAATCTTAACATTGCAACACATGCCAATACGGCCGGGTTAACTTATAAAGTGCAACTTTAAATTTCCCGCTAAATTTCCGGTTGAAAACTCCTTTGGACGATGACATATGCGCGTGACGTAGCCAGTGAAACAGAGGTATGGCTCCCCCATTGAAGCCAATACAAACTAGCTCTGTTTTCATCTCATAATTCCACAGTATTCTGGACATCTGTGTTGGTGAATCTGTTGCAATTTGTTCATTGCATTATGGAGAAAGAAGCTGAGCAAGCAAAGAAGAAAGTTGTCGGTGCGAAGCGGAGTATTTTGCGAGGGAAGTCAGCAACACAACACAGCCGGTGTTTGTTTACATTACAGAAAGATGCAGTCAACATCGAAGAACTCGGACAACAGAGACTCTTACCAGGAGGACTTTGACTTCGATACACAGACGCCTGTAGAGAACTGGGACAACACAGACTCTTACCAGGATTACTTTGATTTGGATACACAGACGCAGACGCGGTACCGTGAGTGCGCAGCTGCGCTTCCAAACATTTGATCGCTTGCCCGTACGTGCGTGTCACATACGTAACTTTGGTTAAATATATAAGCTTTATGAACCTTGGGTTAGGTGAACGGTCCTTTGGGCTGAGTGATTGTGTGTGTTGTGCAGGTGTTTGAATTGTATTGGCGGGTTATATGGACGGGAGCTAGGAGCTAGCATAACAAACACCTAGGTGTTTTTATGCGGGATTAATTTGTGGCATATTAAATATAAGCCTGGTTGTGTTGTGGCTTATAGAGTATATATATGTCTTGTGTTTATTTACTGTTGTAGTCATTCCCAGCTGAATATCAGGTCACCCCCGCCTCTCACAGCATCTTCCCTATCTGAATCGCTTCCACTCCCCACTAGTCCTTCACTTGCACTTTCCTCATCCACAAATCTTTCATCCTCGCTCAAATTAATGGGGAAATCGTCGCTTTCTCGGTCCGAGTCGCTCTCATTTCTGGCCGCCATCACTGTAAACAATAGGGAACTTTGCGGAAATGTTCAACTGACTACGTCACGCTACTTCCGGTAGGGGCAAGGCTTTTTTTTGTCAGATACCAAAAGTTGCGATCGTTATCGTCGTCGTTCTCTACTAAATCCTTTCAGCAAAAATATGGCAATATCGCGAAATGATCAAGTATGACACATAGAATAGATCTGCTATCCCCGTTTAAATAAAAAAAAATTCATTTCAGTAGGCCTTTAATCAAAATACTGTATGTGTTAATTGGGGTCAATGCACTGATACACATACAGACAACAGAAGCAGAAATCATACGTTAGCTAGCAACATTGCTCTCAATATTTAGCCTGGTTGGGTCTTTTGATTTTTGCGATAACACAGCCAGTTAGTCCAACAAAAGTCAACTAACCACAGGTGTTTGTCCATGGAAGACGGGGAAGGAATTTGGAGGTTCTTCTCTGCGCTGTCCTTCGGGGGAGTCTTGTAGCAACGCCCTTGACAAGCGGTTCAAGTGGGAAAACAAAATCCAGATTATAATGTTTGTGTTCGAGCAAGCATTAAAATGTAAACGTTTCACTCTAATTGTCCACTTGAGGTCCTCAAATTGATCATAAGTTTGCCTTGCAAAGCAGACATCATCTCCAAGATGTTTTCCAGTTTGGGATTCAGTCCAGAAACCACAAAAGTCTGAGTGCCTACAACTCTTAATTAATCTGTGGCAGCTTTGGAGTGCTTTGAACGGCTGCTAGCATCTCTTGAATTTCTCTATACACCAGGGCAACACTTACTTCAATCACAAGATGTCCTGTTATCATGGTTCCGAATAGATAAATGCCGACTGCAAGAATTGCCAGGTACAAGAACACCCCCCCCCCCCCCCCCAATTCTCCCAAGAGTCTATTGGTGTCCAGCAAAAAATGTTTCGAACCTGAATTTCTCGTCAAGGAGATCTTGCAAATTTTGTCGAGGGGCAAGTTTTCCATCGTTTAGATTTTGGAGAGCAGTGCAAAAAGAGTTAAGACAAGACAAAACAAAGAAGCAAAAGCAGAAGAAATAAAGAAAAGGGAAGGGAAGTGTCCGCCTTCATTGAGAGCCGGGCAGAAAAATACAAATATAAGTACCAATGCTGTCAAATGGTTACATTTTTAATCAGATTAATCACACCCTTGAATTTTGATTAATAATGATTAATTACAGGTTTTTACGCTCCTGCATAATTTAGATGAACTCCTGATATTTGGACACCAATGCAACGTTCTTGTCAGAATGTCATAGAACAGGGGTGTCAAACTCATTTTAGCTCAGGGCCTGCAAGGAGGAAAATCTATTCCCGCACGGACCGCACTGGTAAAATCAATGTTGGGTGCGTCACGTCCGGTTTGTGTGATGTCGCGCAAATTCACTTCCTGTTGTCATATTACTTCAAGTATCGATCGATCTCTGTGTCTAAGAGAACACAGCCTGCCTTCTCTTCGGTGCAATAACCCATTCCACCAACCACCCTGTTTCATGTAGATATTCATGTACATATTCATTTCACCCTCTGTATAGAGTGTACACTTGTTTTATCGCACTGTATGGAATGGCCTCAATCTCGTTACTCTGCATAATGACAATAAAGCTGATTCTGATTCTGATTCTAATGTACACAATTTAATATTTTAGTAATGTGTTTATGTAACTTTAGATTGGCAATGTCGTTTTTAAATATGTTAATGTCAATTGTTTACATGTTAGCATTCAACATAGCTAGCGCAAGCTTGCTTCTCCAGTCAATGTCACCGGTCCGTGACTTTATCTGTTATCAACCACGGCTTCACTAACAATTTTATTTGAAATGGTAATGTTTTTTTTTACCACGGTTTATCACTGTACTGCTTATCGTTACATCCTCAGTGCGTTCTATTGCAGCAACAATGTCTGCGTATTTTAAATTCCAGGACACTCCACGCGGTCTGGATCTGATCTTTTTTTATTGATTACCGTATTTTTCGGACTATAAGGCGCATTTGAAATCCTTTTATTTTCTAAAAACTCGACAGTGCGCCTTATAACCCGGTGCGCCTAATGTACGGAATAACTTTGGTTGTGCTATTTTATTTGGTACATGGTGAAATAAGTGTGGCCAGTAGATGGCAGTCACACATAAGAGATACGTGTAGACTGCAATATGACTAAGGTAAACAACGGCAGAATTTAATATGTTCCATTGAAAATACAGACCGTTACACACGGCGCTCAAAAATCTATCAAAATGTTTTAGTACGATTTTGGTAAGCTATGAAGCCGCGCCGCTTGACGGATTGTACTGTGCTTCAACATAGGAGTATTATTATGGTGTGTGTATAAGGTAAGACATTATCTGGCGTTTTGTTTTGCAATATTATGCAAAAGGAACTTTTCTTACCTTCCGGTACCTGCTGATCTGTATTTGGGATCTGCATAAGTCCTGAAAATTTGCGCACATCCGCCTTTGTAGTCCGTGCCGACACCGCAGTCGATAGCTTCTTCTTTTTCTCTATATTCTTGTTATGTGACATTCATCCTCCACTGTTGCCATTTCTAATATCAAGTAGTGTAAAGTTCTTACTTATATCTGTCAGTAAACTCGCCATTGAAAGCGCTAAAACATACTTTAGTTATTAGAGACGTTTTTTTACGGGACACATTTCTGGGGTTGTTGTTGCACTAGTGAGCCACGGATAAGGAGATGCTGCTCAGTTATTGATTGAAGTAAAGTCTGAATGTCATTAAAACAGTTAGCTCCATCTTTTGACACTTCTTCCACTCCCGTCATTGCAAGCTACACCGCTACAACAAAGATGACGGGGAGTGAAGACGCTGTCGTAGGTGAGCCACGTAAATAGGACCGCCCACAAAACGGCGCATCCTGAAGCGACTGTCAGAAAGTGACTTGAAGATGATCTGTAAAACAGTATTTATGCCAGTGTTTTTCAACCTTTTTTGAGCCAAGGCACATTTTTTGCGTTGAAAAAATCCGGAGGCTCACCACCCGCAGAAATCATTAAAAAACGAAACTCAGTTGACAGTAAAAAGTCGTTGTCGCAATTGTTGGATATGACTTTAAAGCATAACCAAGCATGCATCACTATAGCTCTTGTCTCAAAGTAGATGTACTGTCACCACCTGTCACATCACACCCTGACGTATTTTGAGTTTTTTGCTGTTTTCCTGTGTGTAGTGTTTTAATTCTTGTCTTTCGCTCCTGTTTTGGTGGCTTTTTCTCTTTTTTTGGTATTTTCCTTTAGCAGTTTCATGTCTTCCTTTGAGCGATATTTCCCGCATCTACTTTGTGTTAGCAATCAAGAATATTTAAGGTGTTTTTATCCTTCTTCGTGGGGACATTGTTGATTGTCATGTCATGTTTGGATGTACGTTGTGGACGCCGTCTTTGCTCCACAGTAAGTCTTTGCTGTCGTCCAGCATTCTGTTTCTGTTGACTTTGTAGCCAGTTCAGTTTTAGTTTCATTCTGCATAGCCTTCCCTAAGCTTCAATGCCTTTTCTTAGCGGCACTCA
>NC_084735.1:14517086-14594586 GCF_033978785.1 Entelurus aequoreus | reverse complement strand
CTGTTGGATATACAGTGCAGGGACATGAGAGACAATCTCATTTTCTCGGGGATCCGAGAGGGCAACGCCGATCCGGAAAAAACTGTAAGAGAGTTCATGTCGGATAAACTCAAGCTCTCCCCGGAGGTGGTAAGAGACATAACTTTTTCCAGAGTGCACAGAATGGGCAGACCTGTGGACAATAAAGTCCGTCCCATAATAGCTCGTTTTGAGCATTTTAAGCACAAAGAGTTGGTGAAAAGCTGAGGAAAGGAGCTGAAAGGGACCTCTCTCTCTTCCCGGCTGAGATCAACGATAGGAGAAAGAAACTGTCACCGATCATGAGAGAGAACCGAGCCCAGAACAAGAGAGTGGCACTAACAGTGGATAGGCTGTACATAAATGGACAGCTGTATCGGGACCCAAAGGTTACCCCCTGGCTTTTTTAGAATGGGCATTCGTGGGTGTTTTTATTATCTTGGTTTGGCCTGTGTCATGACTACTTCCAGTACTGTTATGTCCTGCACTAAGCTGGGCCTTCATAGGGGCCTGGTGTTAGCTCACGTGAATGTATGCAGCCTGCGTAATAAGTATCAGGAAGTAGAGTGTATTATCAAAGATAATTTTATTAATATCTTTGCCATTTCTGAGACCCACCTTGATGATTCCTTTTCTGATTCAATTGTAGCCATTGAGGGGTTCTCAATTTTTAGGAAAGATAGGAACAGGTTTGGGGCTGGGGTGGCTATTTATGTTCAGAATCATTTATCTATCAAAGTGCGCAATGATTTGATGAGGGAGAGTATTGAAGCTATTTGTGTGCAGGTCTATCTGCCTTATTTGAAACCAATTATAGTATGCTGTTTCTATAGGCCTCCTAGTGCTGATGCTCTGTATCTGAAGGAGTTATGTGAGATGTTTGACAGGATATCAGATGCGAATAGAGAAATCTATTTACTGGGTGATATGAATGTTGACTGGCTGGGGCAGGGGTGTACAAACAAAAATAAGTTACTATCCATTTTAAATGCTTGCAATCTGTCCCAAATTGTTGCCCCTCCCACGAGAATAGGTAGTAATAGTGATGGTATTATTATAGCTACATGCATTGATCATATTTATACAAATGTTCAGGACCAATGCTCCAAAGCAGTCTCGGTTCCTGTAGGTTTTACTGACCACAATATAATAGCTGTCACTAGAAAGACAAGGGTTCCTAAACCTAAAGCGAAAATTATTTTTACAAGGTCGTATAAAAGATTTGATGAAGAATGTTTTATTGATGAAATATCCTGTTTAAATTGGAACGAGGTGTGCAGTGAGGAAGACCCTGAGGCTGCACTGAACTTATTTATGTTAATGTACATGAGTGTTGTGGACAAGCATGCCCGTTTGAAGAAGTTTTCTGTCAAAACTAAGTCTGCCCATGGATTGATAATGGACTTAGAAGTTTAATGACAGAAAGAGACATGGCTAAAAAAGCCTCCGTCAACTCTGGTTTAATTGATGACAAGCATAAGTACTGTTCCTTAAAGGCCTACTGAAATGAATTTTTTTTATTTAAACGGGGATAGCAGATCTATTCTATGTGTCATACTTGATCATTTCGCGATATTGCCATATTTTTGCTGAAAGGATTTAGTATAGAACAACGACTATAAAGATTGCAACTTTTGGTATCTGATAAAAAAAAGGCTTGCCCCTACCGGAAGTAGCGTGACGTAGTCAGTTGAACATATACGCAAAGTTCCCTATTGTTTACAATGATGGCCGCATGAAGTGAGAGAGATTCGGACCGAGAAAGCGACAATTTCCCCATTAATTTGAGCGAGGATGAAAGATTTGTGGATGAGTAAAGTGCAAGTGAAGGACTAGTGGGGAGTTGAAGCTATTCAGATAGGGAAGATGTTGTGAGAGCCGGGGGTGACCTGATATTCAGCTGGGAATGACTACAACAGTAAATAAACACAAGACATATATATACTCTATTAGCCACAACACAACCAGGCTTATATTTAATATGCCACAAATTAATCCTGCATAAAAACACCTGCGTGTTTGTTACGCTAGCTCCTAGCTCCTCTGCTAGCTCCTAGCTCCATAGAACACGCCAATACAATTCAAACACCTGATCAACACACACAATCACTCAGCCCAAAAGACCGTTCACCTAACCCAAGGTTCATAAAGCTTATATATTTTTAAAAAGTTACGTACATACGCAAAAAAAAGTTGCGCACATACGGTCAAGCGATCAAATGTTTAGAAGCCAAAGCTGCATACTCACAGTAGCACGTCTGCGTCTTTGTCATCCAAATCAAAGTAATCCTGGTAAGAGTCTGTGTTGTCCCAGTTCTCTACAGGCGTCTGTGTATCGAAGTCAAAAGTCCTCCTGGTTAGAGTCTCTGTTATCCGAGTTCTTCCATCTTGACTGCATCTTCCGGGAATGTAAACAAAGAAGCGCCGGCTGTGTACTGTTGTTGCTGACTACGTTCGAAAAATACGTCCATTTCGCACCGACAACTTTCTTCTTTGCTTGCTCAGCTTCCTTCTCCATAATGCAATGAACATGATTGCAACAGATTCACGAACACAGATGTCCAGAATACTGTGGAATTATGAAATGAAAACAGAGCTTTTTCGTATTGGCTTCAATGTGGAAGGCATACCCGTGTTCGCCGGGCCACGTCACGCGCATACATCATCCTCAGAGGCGTTTCGAACCGGAAGTTTAGCGGCAAATTTAAAATGTCACTTTATAAGTTAACCCGGCCGTATTGGCATGTGTTATAATGTTAAGATTTCATCATTGATATATAAACTATCAGACTGCGTGGTCGGTAGTAGTGGGTTTCAGTAGGCCTTTAAGAAACCAGGTCACAAAGTTAAACAAACTGAAAAAAAGGGAATATGATATGAGATATGATAGCAAAAACTTATGGAATGTTTTGAATGAAATCATGGGTAGAAAGAACAATGTCTGTACACCTTTTGTGGAATCAAATGGGTTGGTACTCAGTAAGCCATGTGACATTGCCAATCATTTTAATAACTATTATGTTGACAAGGTATCTCAATTAAGGCATGGTATGCATATATCCAATAACAACAAATCAGCTGACCTCATTAGGAATATTATAATGGATAATAAGGACTTTGAATTCAATTTTCATCAGGTTGAAGTCAGTGAGGTTAAGAGGTTACTACACTCTCTTCCTGACAACAAAGTAGCTGGTGTAGACAACCTGGATAGTAAATTACTGAAAATGACTGCTGGTATCATATCAGTGCCTGTTTGTCATATTTTTAATAAATGTTTACAAGTGGGCCTGTGTCCAAAGGTATGTAAGGTGGCTAAGGTTACTCCTCTACATAAGGATACCAAATTGGCTTTCAATGAGGGCAATTCTAGACCAATAAGCATCCTACCTGGGTTATGTAAAATACTGGAGAAATGTGTGTATGCACAAATTCAAGCTTACTTTCAATCAAATGGGCTAGCAACTGATTCTCAACATGCATATAGAACGGGCCACTCTACGTCCACGGCTCTTATACAAATGACGGACGATTGGCTTAATGCTATAGATAATTCTATGTTGGTTGGAGCTGTGCTGTTAGATTTTAGTGCTGCATTTGACATGATTGACCACTCTCTTTTAATTGAGAAACTTAAATGTTATGGTTTTAATACTTCAAGTTTAATGTGGATACAGAGTTATTTGTCCTCAAGATCACAACAGGTGTATCTTAATGGCAGCTTGTCTAATAGCAGAAGTTTGGATTGTGGTGTTCCACAGGGAAGTTGCCTAGGACCTTTACTTTTTTCTATATTCACCAATGATTTACCTTGGGCTACCGGGCGTGCAAGACTGGTTCTTTATGCTGATGATGCAACCTTATATCATGCTGCACCATCATGCAGTGTACTTAATGTAGTATTGAGTGAGGAACTAAAAGCTGTGCATGACTGGACAGTATGTAACATACTTGTCCTTAACACCTCAAAAACAAAAAGTATTATATTGGGGACTAGGCAAGGGTTATCTTGTGACCCAAAGTTGGATTTGAGGCTAGGTATTTCAACAGTTCAACAGGTCAGAAGTGCCAAACTCCTTGGAGTGATGCTGGACTGCACTCTATCCTGGTCAAATCATATCAGTGATATAGTTACAAAGATGGGAAGGGCTGTTGGTATTTCCAGGAAATGTGCTGGTTTTGCTGATCCACCTCTTCTTTGTCAAATTGTTAAGAGTTTAGTCTTGTGTCATATTGACTATTGTTCTACAGTCTGGGCGTCTGCTGCAAGTGGTGAGATCAGTAAGCTCCAGATTGTCCAGAATAGGGCAGCAAGGCTGGTTCTTGGTTGTTCACTAAGAACCAATGTGAACCAAATGCATGCTTCTCTTTCCTGGCTAACAGTGCAGAACAGGTTGTCGGCTAATACTCTTATATTGTTCAAATCAGTAACCGGTAGTAAAACTCCTGCTTTTCTCATGGCCCAAATAGTTCACAGTAGCACTATACATAATCACAATACCAGGGCATCCAGTGAGGGGCATTGTGTACTCCCTCGTCCCAGGACGAATGCTTTGCGGAAATCTTTTATTTATAGATCTTTATCGCTCTGGAATAACCTGCCTCGAATTCTCACCAGCATTGAAAGTAAACAGGTTTTTAAAAAGAGAGTAATATTTTATCTGAGTTTTTAAATTAGTTTGCTCATTGATGATTTGTTTGGTTTTATATTGTGTAGTTATATTTATATGGTAATTATTATTCTGTGACTGTAAATTGTTTGCTTGTTTTTTTATTGATGCTTTTATTTTTTTCTGTATTGTGTAGTTATAATTATATGCTTTTACTTGTAATTGTATTGAATTGTGGACCCCAGGAAGACTAGTGGGTTGTTGAGGCAACCAGCTAATGGGGATCCTTAATAAAAATCAAAATCAAATCTGCATAAGTCCTGAAAATGTGCGCGCGTCTGCCATTGTAGTCCGTGCCGACACCATAGTCATACGCTTCTTCTTTTTGTCTATCCTCTTGTTATGTGACATTCATCTTCCGCTGTTGCCATTTCTAATATAAAGTAGTGTAAAGTTCTTACTCACATCTGTCAGTAGACTAGCTATCAAAGCGCTAAAAATTGTAGTGCGTTTACATAATTTACCCACGGTACTTAAGTTATTAGAGAGTTTTTCACGGGAGACATTGTTGCACTAGTGAGCCACGGATGAGGAGATGCAGCTCCGTTATTGATTGAAGTAAAGTCTGAATGTCATTAAAACAGTTAGCTCCATCTTTGGACACTTCTTCCACTCCCGTCATTGCACGCTACACCGCTACAACAAAGATGACGGGGAGAAGACGCTGTCCAAGGTGAGCCATGTAAATAAGGCCGCCCACAACACGGCGCATCCTGAAACGACTGTCAGAAAGCGACTTAAAGATGATCTGTAAAACATCATCTATGCAACATTTTGACCAAAGAACCACCATTGCATGTTATGTAGACCAGTGGTCCCCAACCACCGGTCCGGGAACCGGCACCGGTCCGTGATGCATTTGCTACCGGGCCGCACAGAGACGGTAAATAATTTAAACCGACCATTTTTTTCTCCTACTTAACTTTCACCAGTCCCACACACCAATAAGCTTGTTCATAAATGTATTATATAACTCCTGATAGGAAGTTGCCATTTGCTATATTTTGTTACATCTTTGTTACATGGGACAATGCACATTAAAGGCCTACTGAAATGAATTTTTTTTATTTAAACGGGGATAGCAGATCCATTCTATGTGTCATACTTGATCATTTCGCAATATTGCCATATTTTTGCTGAAAGGATTTAGTAGAGAACATTGACGATAAATTTCACAACTTTTGGTCGCTGATAAAAAAAGCCTTGCCTGTACCGGAAGTAGCGTGACGTCACAGGTTGAAAGGCTCTTCACATTTCTTCATTGTTTACACCAGCAACGAGAGCGATTCGGACCGAGAAAGCGACGATTACCCCATTAATTTGAGCCAGGGTGAAAGATTTGTGGATGAGGAACGTGAGAGTGAAGGATTAGAGTGCAGTGCAGGACGCATCTTTTTTTGCTCTGACCGTAACTTAGGTACAAGGGCTCATTGGATTCCACACTCTCTCCTTTTTCTATTGTGGATCACGGATTTGTATTTTAAACCACCTCGGATACTATATCCTCTTGAAAATGAGAGTCGAGAACGCGAAATGGACATTCACAGTGACTTTTATCTCCACGACAATACATCGGCGAAGCACTTTAGCTACGGAGCTAACGTGATAGCATCGTGCTTAAATGCAGATAGAAACAAAAGAAATAAGCCCCTGACTGGAAGGATAGACAGAAGATCAACAATACTACCAAACTCTGGACCTGTAACCTCACGGTTAATGCTGTACCGCCTGGCGAAGCCTAGCAATGCTGTTGCTAACAACGCCATTGAAGCTAACTTAGCTACGGGACCTCGACAGAGCTATGCTAAAAACATTAGCTCTCCACCTAGGCTAGCCCTCATCTGCTCATCAACACCCGTGCTCACCTGCGTTCCAGCGATCGACGGCGCGAAGAAGGACTTCACCCGATCATTGATGCGGTTGGCAGCTAGCGCGTCTGCTATCCAACTCAAAGTCCTCCTGGTTGTGTTGCTGCAGCCAGCCGCTAATACACCGATCCCACCTACAGCTTTCTTCTTTGCAGTCTCCATTGTTCATTAAACAAATTGCAAAAGATTCACCAACACAGATGCCCAGAATACTGTGGAATTTTGCAATGAAAACAGAGCTGTTTGTATTGGGATACAATGGTGTCCGAATACTTCCGCTTCAACCATTGACGTCACGCGCAAACATCATCATACATAGACGTTTTCAACCGGAAGTTTCCCGGGAAATTTAAAATTGCACTTTATAAGTTAACCCGGCCGTATTGGCATGTGTTGCAATGTTAAGATTTCATCATTGATATATAAACTATCAGACCGTGTGGTCGGTAGTAGTGGGTTTTAGTAGGCCTTTAATAAACATAATACATGTAAAGATCCCAAATCGTATCTAAAAGCTAGGTTCCGTCTGCAGTCCGCAGCAGGTTGATGACCTAAGATCAGGGCAGATCAGGAACAAAGTGACCATAGAAGTTAAAAGTGCATAAGGCAAATGGAAAAGTGCTAAATTGTTGCATATTATAATTGTGCTGAAGGTAGAAAATACACATCTTCTTTGGCCTAGTAAGTTAAAGTGCACATAGTCCTATTACACAAGTAGTTAGCAATAACAGATGTACTTCTGCATGGAAAATTGGACCAAAAAAAGCTAACATTAGTGTGTCTACGTATGAAATATTGCACAAAATACGAATACATAACTTTGAGAATGGAAATAAAAATCCATAGAAATATATGGGAGCTAATAGCAAGTATTTTGAGCTTTATTATATATCCATGCTCTTCTCCTTGAATGTGATGTATCACCTATAACCCATCAGATACTAAGTAAAAACCAAAAGTCTATGGAGAGTTGTTTTTTTTGCAAAAGGAAAAGGCCAGGGGCTCCCACCAATTTGAACGTTATGGTGAGTTTTTCATGTACTAATTTTTCATGCACTTATTTGCTATATTTATCTGCCACCTGTGGAAGGCCGGTCCGTGAAAATAATTGTCAGGTTCAAACACTGATGACATCTATTAAACAAGACAAGAGGCAAATAATTAAACAGAGACAGAATTCAATTTGGACTCAATTGAGGAGACACGCCTGGACACACTGTACTCTTGTACAGTCTCCAGCACGCTCTGCCAAAAGACTGCATGCCTCCTTCTTTTATTTTGGACCCAAAGGACAAAGGTCGCAAAAAGTTCACAGAAAAGGTCGTAAACAATTCACAGGAAAGGTCAGTTCAAAAAGAGTTCCATAAAATAGTTCAAAAAGAGTTCGTAAAATACTTCAAAAAGAGGTCGTCTGGAAATTGGGCAGATCCTGTCATCTCTCTGCTCAGAAGTCCTTGGGTTAGAACAATATCTTTCTGTTGATTACCATACATGAGAGAAAACAGGAACACCTTCATCTCGCTACCCCCCCCCCCCCCCCCCTACACAGTGGAGTGTCACGAGCCTTACTCTTGGTAGGTTTCAAAGACAGCTTTTGTCTTCTTTTCAGGAACTCAATGTAATACAAAGTTTTGTGATCATTTAGAAACAATTATTCTAACAATAATGCCTGCATTAAACCGGTCCCCGGAGCAAAAAAGGTTGGGGACCCCTGATGTAGACCACAAGGAAGTCTTTTACATTTAGAAAAAAATCATAAAAATATGACCCCTTTAATGCGCCTTATAATCCGGTGCACCTTATATATGAAAAAAGGCCTGAATAGACCCGCTCATCAGCAGTGCGCCTCATAATCCGGTGAGCCCTAGGGTCCAGAAAATACGGTATTCAAGTTTTTAACAACAATAAGAGGAAATGTCGTCACACTTTACATGTTATCACTGGCCATGTTTTTGCCAGTGACCCACTTCCGGCTGGAAAAAAACAAGTGATGACGTCACGACCATTGTCGGTGACAAATTGTTATTGTCGACAGTGTCGACTAGTCGTTGCAGCCCTTGTACGAAGGCACAATTACAACAACGGATAAGTTAGTCATAAGTTTTTTTCAGCTAGTCGTGAACAGTTCTGGTTAACTTCCAGTACGTCTGACTACGACTCTGAAGGCGAAAAGATTCCTTAGCCTGTGACAAAAAGCGCACTTCTAGGTTGTCATGTGCATTCCAAAGCAACAGGGGGCGTTCTATTAACTTTAAAGCAACTGTAGCTAACTGAAAGCCCCACGACAGCAATTATTCGTAAAAATGTAAATTTCGATTTGCAACTGTTGCAGAAAAGTG
The DNA here is from genome assembly GCF_033978785.1 of Entelurus aequoreus. Classification (NCBI taxonomy): domain Eukaryota; kingdom Metazoa; phylum Chordata; class Actinopteri; order Syngnathiformes; family Syngnathidae; genus Entelurus; species Entelurus aequoreus. The sequence continues at coordinate 14,585,691 of NC_084735.1, read as the reverse complement.
TGCCGCATTTTCCGATGAGATTCAGGAGACGTGTCAAATGTCCCGGAATGTGGTTAAAAAGTAATAAAATACGGGGGTCTTTCCAAGGGACACACCTGCATGCTCTGCTACTGACGTGTCCAATGTTCCTTTGTGTATTCTGTCCAGTTGCCATGGCAGCGAGACCCTCATCCATCACAGCGTTAACAGTGTGAAGGCTCAGGAGAACAGGTCACATAGTTGTAGCTTTGGGCATGTGCGCTTTATCTACTAATCAATCAATCAATCAAAACTTGATTTATATAGCACTTTTTATACATAGGCAAGTTGCAACACAAAGTGCTTTGCCTCAGTTTGAAAGGAAAAAAAGAACACGCGCATGTGTAACTGAAGCCATGTGTATGTATTAGTGTTGTAACGTTACCAATGTTTTGGTACGGGTACTAGAATTATTTCGACACATTTCGGTACTTTTTAAATAAAAGGGACCACAAAAATATTGCATTATTGGCTTTATTTTAACAAAAAATCTTACGGTACATTAAACATATGTTTCTTATTGCAGTTAAGTCCTTAAATAAAATAGTGAACATACTAGACAACTTGTCTTTTAGTAGTAAGTAAACAAACAAAGACTCCTAATTAGTCTGCTGACATATGCAGTAACATATTGTGTCATTTATACACCTATTAATTTGTCTACATTATTAAAGGCCTACTGAAATGAGATTTTCTTATTTAAACGGGGATAGCAGGTCCATTCTATGTGTCATACTTGATCATTTCGCGATATTGCAATATTTTTGCTGAAAGGATTTAGTAGAGAACATCGACGATAAAGTTCGCAACTTTTGGTCGCTGATAAAAAAGCCTTGCCTGTACCGGAAGTAGCGTGACGTCACAGGTTGTGGAGCTCCTCACATCTGCACATTGTTTACGCTCATGGCCACAAGCAGCGAGAGCGATTCGGACCGAGAAAGCGACGATTTCCCCATTAATTTGGGCGAGGATGAAAGATTCCTGGATGAGGAAAGTGAGAGTGAAGGATTAGAGGGCAGTGGAAGCGATTCAGATAGGGAAGATGCTGTGAGAGGCGGGTGGGACCTGATATTCAGCTGGGAACGACTAAAACAGTAAATAAACACAAGACATACAGTGTTTCCCATAAACTGCCAAGATACCTGTGGCGGTGGGGGCGTGGCTATGGGGGTGGTCACCATGACATCATCGAGTAATTTGCATAATTTACTACAATGATATGATTTTCTCTAAAAGGCTCAAAAAATGTATACTGACTAATTAATAATAACGGTTTTGTTTTGAACGTCCATCCATCCATCCATCCATCCATTTTACAATATAATTACAACACTTTATGTACATATTTATATACAGATTTGAACAATAAGTTATTCACTGAAATATATTTATTAATTGTGGTTCTTACAAAAAATATATCTTATAAAATATAAAAGCTAAAATGTCTCTTAAAGCTCTGCCCCTTTAATTAGTGCATACTAAATCATTTAACTTTAGCCTACTACTACAACCATATTATTTACCAGCAACATAAAGTGAAACAGAGGCAGAGGTGTCCTGCCACAGTCAGTAACAAATAAACAGAAAACAGACAAATAAGGCAACAAGAGAAGTATCCTACACTTCTCTTTTGTAAAGTAAATCTGAACAGCCTATATGGGCATCTAAATCAACTTTATGATTTGCCTGAGAAGCTGGACAGGACAACAACAACAAAATAATAATAATAATAATTTTTATTTTTTATTTTTTTATTTGTGTAGGACGTAATTCTTTCATGGCGGGCCGCCACAAATAAATGAATGTGTGGGAAACACTGACATATATATACTCTATTAGCCACAACACAACCAGGCTTGTATTTAATATGCCACAAATGAATCCCACATAACAAACACCTCCCCCCTCCCGTCCATATAACCCACCAATACAAATCAAACACCCGCACAACACATTCAATCCCACAGCCCAAAGTATCGTTCACCTCCGTAAAGTTCATACAGCACATATATTTCCCCAAAGTTAACGTACGTGACATGCACATAGCGGCACGCACGTACGGGCAAGCGATCAAATGTTTGGAAGCCGCAGCTGCGTACTCACGGTAGCGTGTATCCAACTCAAAGTCCTCCTGGTAAGAGTCTCTGTTCTCCACAGGCCAATGGTAAAGCTCGACTGTCATATTTCGGGAATGTAAACAATGAAACACCGGCTACGTGTTTGTATTGCTGCAGCCGGCCGCTAATACACCGCTTCCCACCTACAGCTTTCTTCTTTGCTATCTCCATTGTTCATTAAACAAATTGCAAAAGATTCACCAACACAGATGTCCAGAATACTGTGGAATTTTGCGATGAAAACAGACGACTTAATAGCTGGCCACAATGGTGTCCCAAAATGTCCGCTACAATCCGTGACGTCACGCGCAAACGTCATCATACCGAGACGTTTTCAGCAGGATATTTCGCGGGAAATTTAAAATTGCACTTTACTAATCTAACCCGGCTGTATTGGCATGTGTTGCAATGTTAAGATTTCATCATTGATTTATAAACTATCAGACTGCGTTGTCGGTAGTAGTGGCTTTCAGTAGGCTTTTAAGGAAAAGTGGTATAAAATTAATTATTAATCTACTTGTTCATTTACTGTTAATATCTGCTTATTTTCTGTTTTAACATGTTCTATCTACACTTCTGTTAAAATGAAATAATCACTTATTCTTCTCTTGCTTGATACTTTACATTAGTTTTGGATGATACCACAAATTTGGGTATCGATCCGATACCAAGTAGTTACAGGATCATACATTGGTCATATTCAAAGTCCTCATGTGTCCAGGGACGTATTTCCTGACTTTATAAACATAATATACATTCTTAAGAAAAGAAAGAAGATGTTGTGATGTAAACATAGTAGTAGATACGCTATTGTACTTGGTATCATCACAGTGGATCTCGGGTGTTGATCCACCAATGGCGTTTGTTTACATTTTGATGCCGGTGAGCTACGGTGTGTAGTGAAGCATGTTTAGCTATTCCTCGTCCTGCAGGGATGATACTTGTAACAAACGTACTTTATTTGTCGCCATGGAGACAAGGATTAGTGATTTAGAAGTAGCTGAAACACTGCCGACGACGGATGGACGTTAGCCGCATGTCTTAAAGCACCTCTTCCTGAGGGCGTTTCAGTGTTATAACTTCACCTTTATCTTGACTTTTTAAGCCAAAATGCGTCCATTCTTTCTTTTCTGTCTACACACTGTCTGCTTGTAAGTACTCTGTGTGTGTGTGTGTGTGTGTGTGTGTGTGTGTGTGTGTGTGTGTGTGTGTGTGTGTGTGTGTGTGTTTGTGTGTGCGCTACCGAACATGCTCGTAAACCAGCAATGTCACGACGTGACTTCGACGCGGGTGCGGGACCGTTACGTTTCAGAGGTGGTATGATACCGAAAATGATTCATTAGTATTGCGGTACTATACTAATACCGGTATACCGTACAACCCTAGTATGTATACCCTACAACCCTAGTCCTAATTTAATAATCTATTTGATAATTTCCTTTTCTGAGCGGGTTACTCTCTGCTGTAACACGGTTCCTGTTACACAAGTTATTCTTTTCTTCTTTCACCTTTTGGCGTAGCTTATCCCCTCCTCCTCCTCTGCATTTTTAGAACGGTCTGTATTACTTTATTCAAAATGCATAAGTAATCTATATTTGGACATTTATCCATCGATTCAGAAACGTCCACGTTTCAATCGAGATGCGTCGAAGAATCAAATCATTTTTATATACACCTAATAGTCATGTTTCGTTACTTAACGCTATCTTGTTAGCATGTTAACAGCCTGTTAGCATTGGTAACAATAGCTTGTTAGCATTTTACCCATTTTACATGTTATACTTTTTCTACAGGTCAACATTCATACTACATACAGCTTCAGCTCGTCAACATGCCTACACCTCAACACTCATTCTTCATATTTCACCAGCTTCATAAAAATGCTTCATGTCGTTATTAGTAACGTTCTCTGGGCTAATGGGCTAGCCAAAAGGGGAGCCAATCAATCATTGAGAAACTTGTCTGCCATTTGTGGCCTCCTTTCAAAGTCAGCGCACCCTCTGGCTGTGAGAGAAGTGTGTCTGCCGGTGTGCGAGTCGTCATAAATTGTCTGTATGATGTTGACATGTTCCTTATCAAGGGCTGCACCTTTGACTAATGGCCATAAATGAAGACATTTTAATTGCTTGGGACCTGGTCCAACCTGTAGCACGAATGCCACCCCTCACCATGAATGCCTGTATAATTAGCGTGGCTTGTCGGCGTTAAAGGGGAACTGCACTGATTGGAGGATTTTGTCTCACGTTCACCAATATATACAAAACCCAAAAGCAGTGAAGTTGGCATGTTGTGTAAATGGTAAATAAAAAGAGAATACAATGATATGCAAATCCTTTTCAACCTATATTCAATTGAATAGACTGCAAAGACAAGACATTTAATGTTCCAACTGAACTTTTTTTTGCAAATAATCATTATAATTGAACTTTGCGCCTATGACAGTCCGGATGTTCCGTAGGACACGACGTCCGCAGTTTCCAAAAAATATTTGAAATGTGGACTCGTCAGACCACGGAACACTTTTCCACTTTGCATCAGTCCATCTTAGATGAGCTCGGGCCCAGCGAAGCCGGCGGCGTTTCTGGGTGTTGTTGAGAAATGGCTTTGGCTTTGCATAGTCGAGTTTTAACTTGCACTTACAGATGTAGCGACCAACTGTAGTTACTGACACTGGGTTTCTGAAGTGTTCCTGAGCCCATGTGGTGACATCCTTTACACACTGATGTTGCTTTTTGATGCATGAGGGATCGAAGGTCACGGGCATTCCACAGAGACGGACCCACTTTTATTCTTTGGCTTTTAACACTACGTGAGTTGTGTGGTCCTCTGTCCTGTGTTTTTTTTAAATTTTGATTTATATTTACTGTTTTAATTGGTTTTACCCTGGGGCGGCGTGGCGAAGTTGGTAGAGTGGCCGTGCCAGCAATCGGAGTGCTGCTGGTTACTGGGGTTCAACCCCCACCTTCTACCATCCTAGTCACGTCCGTTGTGTCCTTGGGCAAGACACTTCACCCTTGCTCCTGATGGCTTCTGGTTAGCGCCTTGCATGGCAGCTCCCGCCATCAGTGTGTGAATGTGTGTGTGAATGGATGAATGTGGAAATAGTGTCAAAGCGCTTTGAGTACCTTGAAGGTAGAAAAGCGCTATACAAGTATAACCCATTTATCATTATCATTATTATAAAATCGTTTTTAATCATATTTATTTTTATATTGTTTTTATATTTATTTATTTGTTTTTATTGAGTCATTGGTGGAGCTAAGGATAATATTTGAATATTGTTTTTAATATTGTTGTGCAGCACTTTGGAAACATTTGTGTTGTTTAAATGTGCTATATAAATAAAGTGGATTGGATTGGATTGGATTCAATGTTAGTTTTCAGCCTTGCCGCTTACGTGCAGTAATTTCTCCAGATTCTCTGAACCTTTTGATGATATTGCAGACCATAGAAGGTGAAATCCCTAAATTCCTTGCAGTAGCTGGTTAAGAAAGGTTGTTCTTAAAACTGTTCGACAATTTGTTGACAAAGTGGTGACCCTCGCCCCATCCTTGTTTGTGAATGACTGAGCATTTCATGGAAGCTGCTTTTATACCCAATCATGGCACCCACCTGTTCCCAATTTGCCTGTTCTACCCGTGGGATGTTCCAAATAAGTGTTTGATGAGCATTCCTCAACTTTCTCAGTCTTTTTTGCCACTTGTGCCCGCTTTTTTTAAACATGTTGCGGGCATCTAAATCCAAATGAGCTAATATTTGCAAAAAATAACAAAGTTTACCAGTTGTCTTTGCAGTCTATTCAATTTAATATAAGTTGAAAACAAATCATTGTATTCTCTTTTTATTTACCATTTACACAACGTGACAACTTCACTGCTTTTGGGTTATGTATATAAGACAAGAACACACTTTTTTAATGCATTCGAGCTCGTAAATAAACGCTAGCAAAAGTCAGCTAACAATAAAGCAAATGGGATTTGCTCTATTCCGTGTATAAAGCGCTCTTAAAACCTCTATCATTGTTTTAGATACACGCTATAAGTATATATGTAATGGAGTAACATTTATAATAACTAGATATGTCCGATAATGGCTTTTTTGCCGATATCCGATATTCCGATATTGTCCAACTCTTAATTACCGATTCCGATATCAACCAATACAGATATATACAGTGGTGGAATTAACACATTATTATGCCTAATTTTGTTGTGATGCCCCGCTGGATGCATTAAACAATGTAACAAGGTTTTCCAAAAATAAATCAACTCAAGTTATGGAAAAAAATGCCAACATGGCACTGCCATATTTATTATTGAAGTCACAAAGTGCATTATTTTTTTTAACATGCCTCAAAACTGCAGCTTGGAATTTGGGACATGCGGAGCATGAGGAGGTTGAGGTGGGCGATGGGGGTGTATATTGTAGCGTCCCGGAAGAGTTAGTGCTGCAAGGGGTTCTGGGTATTTGTTCTGTTGTGTTTATGTTGTGTTACGGTGCGGATGTTCTCCCGAAATGTGTTTGTCATTCTTGTTTGGTGTGGGTTCACAGTGTGGCGCATATTTGTAGCAGTGTTAAACTTGTTTATACGTCCACCCTCAGTGTGACCTGTATGGCTGTTGACCAAGTATGCCTTGCATTCACTTGTGTGTGTGTGAAAAGCTGTCGATATTATGAGATTGGGCCGGCACGCAAAGGCAGTGCCTTTTAAGGCACGCACCCCAATATTGTTGTCTGGGTGGAAATCGGGAGAAATTCGGGAGCACGGGGAGGGTTGGCAAGTATGACTGGGAGACGCAACGGCTCTGTACTTCTCCCTACGTCCGTGTACCACTCCGTACAGCGGCGTTTTAAAAAGTCATAAATTATACTTTTTGAAACCAATACCGATAATTTCCGTTATTACGTTTTAAGGCAATTATCGGCCGATAATATCGGACTGCCGATATTATCGGACATCTCTAGTTTCCATATATTAGCTGCACCGGACTATAAGCCGCACATATATATGTTGCGAAATGAGTTACAGTATTTACACACAAAGATTTTGTAAATGTTTATTTACATACCTTAACTGTTTCCAAACGGTGCCTGTTACACAATGGTAAAACGGCTGAACATTAAAAAAAAACAGAAGTCATGGTCATGGACCCACTATCTGCGGAAGCTAGCTCTCCAATCGCCTAAACAGACTCAGTAACTCCACGGTGATGTTTTGGTGAATTTACTGAGGAATTTGTGAAACTGAAACAACACAAAAAGAATGCCATTGTAAGTTAATAATACTAACACAGACCCTCGTAAACCTGTTAGCATATTAGCTAATGCTAATGACGCTAGCGCATGTACAAATGTGCATTAAAACACTCCTACAGACGTCACACATGGAACTGTTTAGTAAGGATAAACCGTTTTAGTTATATTGTAAAACGTTGCTTGGAGTGATGAAAGAAGAATGCATACAAGTAGAAACGCTACGGACGTCTGGAAGACGGAATGCCACTTCTACTTCCGATTGAAAGCATTAAGTGGGCAAAAAGATGGCGCCATAGCACAAACAAAACACCTCACTGTATATGCTTGTTTTTGTTTTTTTTTAACAATTTTTATTATGACCGCCATCCATAAATTCATCCGTAAATTAGCCGCATCATTTTATAAGCCACAGGCTTCAAAGGCTCATAGTCCGGGATTTACAGTACTGTGGAACAAATGATGATCCGGAACCTTATATTTTTAATCTGAATATAAGGAGGATGATCTAGAAGTTTTAGAAGCTGAGTGATAAGCAGATCCAGCAAGTAGCACTGTTGCTAATGCTAAGTGCTAAACAAGAAATACAAACTGGGAACATAGTAAAACAATTACTTACAGTACAATCAATGTCTGCTCTCATTGGGATGCTGACTGATGGGATGTTCCCGTTAAATGAAGTATTATTCATCATCATCAAGCTGGGTAAAAAAAAAATTCCGCAAACAAGCGTCTTTTTGTGTCTTTCTCGCTATCTCGGTGTAATTTGGATGTCAAAGGTGACCAACTTTTTAGTTAATGTCCACAACCTTCTGCTATCCAGGTGAGAGGCATGATTTATAATCTAGATGCAACTTTCCCCAACTCTGAAGTGATGCAGCAGCTCAATATGTCAACATAGCAGCTTATGCTAGTTAGCTCTCTGTTATCACGATGCACCTAAAAATTGTGTGTCTGCGTCAGCGCTTATAATAACAATATCGCTGATACTTGTTGATATTCAGGTAATGAGATTTCTGGTGGAATTTGGATGTTTTTTAGAGGTATAGTGTACTCTATTATCTTAAAAATTTCCGCAAACAAGCGTCTTTTCGTGTCTTTCTCGCTATCTCCGGGTGTAATTTGGATGTCAAAGGTGACCAACTTTTCAGTTTATGTCCACAACCTTCTGCTATCCAGGTGAGAGGCATGATTTATAATGTGGATATAACTTTCACCAACTCTGTAGTGATGCAGCAGCTCAATATGTCAACATAGCAGCTTAAGCTAGTTAGCTCTCTGTTATCATGGTGCCGCTAAAAATTGTTTGTCTACGTTAGCGCTTATAATAACAATATCGCTGATACTTATTAATATTCAGGTAACGAGATGTAAATGAAGTATTTCTGGCAGAATTTGGATGTTTTTTAGAGGTAAAGCCTTCTGCTATCCAGGTGAGAGGCATGATTTATAATCTAGATATAACTTTCACCAACTCGGAAGTGATGCAGCGACTCACACAATATGTCAACATAGCAGCTTAAGCTAGTTAGCTCTCTGTTATCACGGTGCCGCTAAAAATTGTTTGTCTACGTTAGCGCTTATAATAACAATATCGCTGATACTTGTTAATTTTCAGGTAACGAGATGTAAATTAATTATTTCTGGCAGAATTTGGATGTTTTTTAGCGGTAAAGCCTTCTGCTATCCAGGTGAGAGGCATGATTTATAATCTAGATATAACTTTCACCAACTCTGAAGTGATGCAGCAGCTCAATATGTCAACATAGCAGCTTATGCTAGTTAGCTCTCTGTTGTCACGATGCACCTAAAAATAGTTTGTCTGCGTCAGCACTTATAATAACAATATCGCTGATACTTGTTAATATTTAGGTCACTGGATGTAAATGAAGTATTTCTGGCGGAATTTGGATGTTTTTTAGCGGTATAGTGTACTCAATCATCTGCAAAATTTCCACAAACGAGCTTCTTTTTGTGCCTTTCTCGCTATCTCCGAATGTAATTTGGATGTCAAAGGTGACCAACTTTTCAGTTAATGTCCACAGCCTTCTACTATCCAGGTGAGAGGCATGATTTATAACCTAGATCAGACCTGGGTAAATTAAGGCCCGGGGGCCACATGCGGCCCGTTAAGCTTTTCAATCTGGCCCGCTGGACATTCCCCCCAATTTGTTTTCCATATTTAAGATCGATTTTTACCCTTCGCGTTCATATTTCGCTGTGTTTGTTGCATTTTTGTTGCGTTTCGCTTGATTGTAAAATATGTGGATGGAGAGGGGGTGTGACGTTCGTATGTTGTCAATATTCAGTGTTTTATCCTTCATAGTTAATATTGTAAACCCCACATTATTTATTTTCATGTACATTCTGGGTGTCTCATTCAGTAAAAAAATTTCAAATTCCATTCCGTTTTTTAAATTAAGACAGTCTGTCATAACGTTTTTAGCATTCAATCAGACATTATTGTGAGGTTTTGTATTAGTGTTCCTAAAAATCTGATATATTTTTTTAGATCTTTAAGATGGAAAGTGTAGCTGCCATTTTGATGTGTAGTGATGTTTTCAAATTACCGTAAGTATTGAACTATACAAAGTATTTCAATGGTTGGAATCTGCGCTTTTGCATGATATGTTGTCAATATTCAGTGTTTTATCGTTCATAGTTAATATTGTAAATCCCACATTATTTATTTGCATGTATATTCTGCGTGTCTCATTCAGTAAAAAAAAGGGAAAATACAATTCTGTTTTTTTGAAGTAGTCTGTCATAACTTATTTTAGCATTCAATCAGACATTATTGTGAGGTTTTGTATTAGTGTTCCTAAAAATAGATATACCGGCCCCCAGACATATTGTTTTCTCTAAATTTGGCCCCTCGAGTCAAAATAATTGCCCAGGCCTGATCTAGATGTAACTTTCACCAACTCGGAAGTGTTGCAGCAGCTCAATATGTCAACATAGCAGCTGCCGGCCCGTGGCAAAGGCCGTATAGGCAAATGCTAAGGGCGCCGTCCATCAGGGGGCGCCACGCCAGTGCCACAAATGTTGGAGGAAAAAAAAAAAAAAAAAAAAAAAGTTGGTACTAATATTTCTAAATACATAAAATAATCCCACGTTAATTAAAATGCAAAGTAAAGCCTATTTAATAGAAATATTATTTGTTACAACATTACGCCCCCCGCACGGAGCGCCCCCTCCTTTCCCGTATCATGACTCTTTTTGGACGTCACCACATAAAAAAATCAACACAAGATGTCAAAACGGCCAAAACTGTCAGGTGCCCAGGGAAAACAGAAAAGAAGAGGAGAAACGAGAAAAAGACAGAGGTAGCAGGTAGGTAACGTTAGCCTACATGAAATTATTTGTCTGTTACAGAATGTGATAGTAACCTGGCTTTTTAGCATTAAGCTAATGTTACAAGATTCGGCAATTACTAATCAATAAATAGCTAGTTCTGTTTTAACGTCGGGTTAATATTGTGGAGGGGGCTAAATTGTTATGGAAAATAATAATGTAACGTTAGGTAATTACAGTACTCCCTGGTGTACAGTAATTTGTAAGTCATTCTAGTTAATGCAATATTAAAAAGCACAAATAGAGAACTCTGTAGGATCCCCTTTTTTTGTAATATAGTTGTTAAAGTCATACTGGTTTGATATCTTGTTTTGTGCAGTGCCTTATTTATATTGTATTTTTAATTTATTTTATGCAACTTGTTGTTGTTGTTGTTGACACGTTTTATTTTGTGTTTATGTATGTAAAAAAATATTGTATTTCATATATTAATTTTTTATTTTTTGTATTCATTTATTTATCCATATTTTTTTTAATCTTGTTAACTATTCTGATTTTTAATTTGCTTTCTTTAAGTAAAAAAAAAGGTCAAAGACAAAGCTATTCGGTTTCTTGTGAGTATATACACTTCACTGCCGATGTGGGGGGCGCTACCTAAAATCTTGCCTAGGGCGCCAGATTGGTTATAATAACAATACAGCTGATACTTGCTAATATTCAGGTCACGAGATGTAAATGAAGTATTTCTGGCGGAATTTGGATGTTTTTTAGAGGTGAAGTGTACTCCATTATCTGCATTGTTAGCCACCTCGTACTTGCTTTATTTTACGAATTAGATTGCATTAAAAAAAAAGGAAATTACATAGGGATTGTGACTGATAAGGAACATTCCAAAAAAGTGCTGTTCCCCTTTAACATTGCTAGTTAGCACAAACGTTACCTGTAACGATGACTGACTAACTCAAACAGCTGCTTCTGGTTATGCTAAACAGGTCCTGGTCTTAGAATATCAAAACATGTATTTGAGTGACTGTACGAGTCTCGCCCGAGGTCCATGTCTTTTATATGTCCTGTCTGGACCTCACCTAGCCTGTCCCTTTGTGATTCATTTATTGTGAAAGACCTTCAAGACCCCGGTGATTAATTCCTCCACAGCTGTCCGCTCCAGGCAAAACTTTAACAGAAGCCAAGAGCTGTGGAAAGAACTCCGCCTGGGAGGATGCGGTGTGTGTTTTTTTTCTCCAGGTATTAAGAGCTTTCCGCCAGTCAAATGGATAAATGATGGTTAGACGCAGAAGAAAACTTTATAAATGTTCACTCTGTGGTGTCAAGAAAGTGAACCAAACGAGCATTCCCGGAGACTAATGCGATGAAGCGGAAAGTAAAGCTGCAGCGTCCAAACATTTGAAATATCTGAGCGATGACATCATAGCGTCATCGTGGCATGTTCAGACCATCCCGCCTTGATTAAACCTCCTTTACCGTAATGCTCCTTTGCCACGTTTCTATCCAGGCTGCCGTAAAATTTAACGACTTGTTTCATTGAGGCTTAAGAAGCATAAAGAAAGACAAAGTCAGCAGCCAGCCTTGTTAACGCTTTTCCGCATTAGCACGCACCTGAACGATGCGGAAACAGAAGATGTTCCGGGCCGGAGCTCAATTGGCTTCCATGTCTTTAATTTGGCACAAATAGTCGGCTTTTTTCCCCAACTTCTTGCCTTCCAGACTGAGAGTTTCCACATGCTTGTTTTCTTTTTGAATATCACCTTGCGCTTGAATGACACGTTAGTAAAGTGCTAAACATCTCCTCTATTTGCTGCGTTACGGCCTTGCTAGGTATCACGTTACGTTGTGACATTTTTTTTTTAACGGGTATGGAACAATTGCTCTGTTATTGTCATGGTCTGTGGTCTGGATCATGTTTTTTGTTATTTTCTGGTTGTTTAAGACTCTTTTAGTTCCTGTTTACAAAGTAAATTGTCATTCAAGACAGCTTTGAAGATACACCTATTGCAGCTGCCCACATGACGTGAATTTTTAATACTGGTTTTAACTAGCTTTTTATCTTATGTTGTATTTTTCCATTGTATAATGTCTGGTAATGCATGTATTCTTTGTATTTCAATTTTGTATGCTCCTATATGGACCCCAGGAAGGCTAGCAGTCGCCTTGGCGTCAGCTAATGGGGATCCATTCAATAAACAATATTGCCTGGTTCACGCCAACGGCGCTTGCCGCGCTTTCCAGCGGCGAGCAAAGCGCCGTCATTTTTGTCAATTTTTCCACGAATATCCCGATCTCTGAAGTAATGTTATGCTTTGATACACTCTGATACGCTCTGATACGAATTAGTTGCCGCTTTCTTACCGTTCCTCACGCTTTGATCCCTCTTTGATACACTTTAAGTTACGTTATTACGCTTTATTGAACTTTATTACGCTTTGATGCGATCCTGATGCTTTAAATCAGGCTCTGACACGATTATCAAGCTCTGTTGTGCATTGTTACAACAAAAATAAGAAAAAAATGTGAAAAACTCAGTATACTGTTTTTCCACACATTTTTTATATTCATTTATTTTTTCAATTTCTCTTTTTTTTCGTTATATTATGTTTTATATCTTCATTTCTTTTATTTTTGTCATCTTAATAAATATCTATCTTTCATGCTAGTTGAAAATATTAAAAGGCATTTGTTTTATCCACCCATTTTTTATATTCATTTATTTTTTCAATTTCTCTTTTTTTTCCGTTATGTTTTATGTTTTATATCTTCATTTCTTTTATTTTTGTCATCTTAATAAATATCTATCTTTCATGCTCGTTGAAAATATTAAAAGGCATTTGTTTTATCCACCCATTTTTTATATTCATTTATTTTTTAAATTTCTCTTTTTTTTCCGTTATGTTTTATATCTTCATTTCTTTTATTTTTGTTGTTTATTTTTTATTTTGTCATTGTCACCATGGCGACTCATTAGTTTCCACCTGTCTAATTTGTTCGGATCACACCTGTCGCTAATCAGAGACTACTATTTAAGCCTGACGTTGCCAGTTAGTCGGGGGTGGGTAGTTCTTTGAGGTATAGGGGGGCATTTCCATGGAGGCTGGAAGGGTCACCAAAATAACAGCGCAAGACAGGAACAAAAGCACTACACACAGGAAACAACAACAAACTCAAAATAAGGCACGACAACCTGGTGGAGTTTCATTTTTTTAACCTTTTCTGCTGGTGGTGTGCCTCCGTATTTTTTTTATGAAAAAAAATGTGCCTTGGCTCAAAAAAGGTTGAAAAACACTGATGTAGACCACAAGGAAGTCTTTTACACGTATGACCCTTTTAATGCACCTCATAGTCCGGTGCGCCCTATAGTAAAAAAAAATAGGTAAGTCCTAGCTAGTTTGACTAGCACTTCCCACACTGCAAGAAGTCAGTGTTCAAAAACAAGAAAAATAGAACAAGAACATTTGGCTTGTCAAAACTTTCCAAAACAAGTAAAATTAGCTAACTTCAATGAACCCAAAAATACCTTAAAATAAGTATATTCTCACTAATAACAAGTGCACTTTTCTTGGTAGAAAAAAAAGAGACCTTTTTGCTCAATATGTTGAAAAATATTCTTAAATGAAGTAAATGCTAGTACCATTATCTTGACATAATGATATGCGCTCTGCATTACATTTCTTGAAACCAGTAAACTTATACTAAAAACTAATTTATTGTTCTTAATGCAGTGGTTCCTAACCTTGTTGGAGGTACCGAACCCCACCAGTTTCATATGCGCATTCACCGAACCCTTCTTTAGTGAAAAATAAAATGTTTTTTTTCTCAAATTCAAGACAAAGTTATATGTTTTTGGTAACACTTTAGTATGGGGAACATATTCTAAGTAACAAAGACTTAATTTAGAGTTATTTGGACACTAGGAACATATTCTAAGTAAAAAAGACTTAATTTAGAGTTATTTGGACACTAGGGGAACATATTCTAAGTAACAAAGACTTAATTTAGAGTTATTTGGACACTAGGGGAACATATTCTAAGTAACAAAGACTTAATTTAGAGTTATTTGGACACTAGGGGAACATATTCTAAGTAAAAAAGACTTAATTTAGAGTTATTTGGACACTAGGGGAACATATTCTAAGTAACAAAGACTTAATTTAGAGTTATTTGGACACTAGGGGAACATATTCTAAGTAACAAAGACTTAATTTAGAGTTATTTGGTTAGGGCCAGGGTTATAATAAGGCCATGCCGAATAAGGCATTAATAAGTACTTAATAATGACTAGTTAAGAGCCAATATGTTACTAATTTGCATGTTAATAAGCAACTAATTAATGGTGAATATGTTCCCCATACTAAAGTGTTACCATGTTTTATTACTGGTGCACAAAATGAACCGTGCATGAACATCACCTTGTTCAAACAACAAAACCAACACAGTGCATAAACTCACAACAAATGACACACCTGCAAATCAGTCTGACTTCTGCTGTTGCCGTATCCGTAATACGCCGACAGGGAGAAGTTTTTATTTACACGATGAGTCGGGTGTGTTTTGACCTCCGTCGAACCCCTGAGGCTGGCTCACCGAACCCCAAGGGTTCGATCGAACCCAGGTTAAGAACCACTGTCTTAATGGAAAGGCAACAAGGCAACCGCTTGTTACTCTCGGGGTCTCCTAGCCGCTCAGGCAAATCATATTGTCTAAAAATTCATTTTTCCATGGATAACATGACATCATCGCGCCAAGTGCGTGCTCTTTCAGTCAATTAGTGCGCATATATACAGCCTGGCCCCCGGCCAAAACATTTTTTATTGTCATTTTGAAGAATTTATCTGAATGTGCATGAACTATTTCTGTTCAAAATTGTTTAAAATGTTAAATGTTTAAATATTAACTGTCAGTTTACTGTGCTGTGCCAACTGTACTACTATATGAGTACTTCTGTTCTATTGTTTCATTGAAAATGAAACTGCAAAGTCCATTTGGCTGTCATCTGTTTTAAATATGAGACACAATTGTGTCAAAGTCATGATTTTTTTTCATGCTTGAAATAAGAAATGATGACTTTAAAGGCCTACTGAAAGCCACTACTACCGACCACGCAGTCTGATAGTTTATATATCAATGATAAAATCTTAACATTGCAACACATGCCAACACGGCCGGGTTAACTTATAAAGTGACATTTTAAAATTCCCGCTAAACTTCCGGTTCAAAAACTCCTTTGGATATGATTTATGCGCGTGACGTCACGAAATCCACGGAAGTGGTTGGAGCCCATCGGACCCGATACAAAAACCTCTTGTTTTCTTCGACAAAATTCCACAGTATTCTGGACATCTGTGTTGGTGAATCTTTTGCAATTTGTTTAATGAACAATGGAGGCTGCAAAGAAGAACGTTGTAGGTGTGATCGGTGTATTAGCGGCTAAGTACAATACTTACAGCAACACAACAAGGACTACTTACTTAGCAGACGCCTAGCCGATGCTTGCCGCCAAACCCACGGATGAAGTCCTTCGTCGCGCCGTCGATCGCTGGAATGCAGGTGAGCACGGCTGTTGATGGGAAGATGAGGGCTGGCTGGCGTAGGTGGAGCGCTAATGTTTTATCATAGTTCTGTGAGGTCCGGTTGCTAAGTTGCTAAATTAGCCTTAGCGTCGTTAGCAACAGCATTGTTAAGCCTTACCAGGCTGAGAATTTTTAACCGTGTAGTTACATGTACATGGTTTAATAGTATTGTTGATCTTCTGTCTATCCTTCCAGTCAGGGATTTATTTATTTTGTTTCTATCTGCATTTGAGAACGATGCTAGCACGTTAGCTCATGCTACAGAGGTTCGTCGATGATGGGTGTCTTTCGTTGCGCCGTCGATCGCTGGAACGCAGGTGAGCACGGCTGTTGATGTAACCGTGTAGTTACATGTACATGGTTTAATAGTATTGTTGATCTTCTGTCTATCCTTCCAGTCAGGGGTTGATTTCTTTTGTTTCTATCTTCATTTGAGAACGATGCTATCACGTTAGCTCAGTAGCTAAGTGTGTCACCGATGTATTGTCGTGGAGATAAAAGTCATTGCGAATGTCCATTTTGTATTCTCGACTCTCATTTTTAAGAGGATATAGTATCCGAGGTGGTTTAAAATACAAATCCGTGATCCACAATAGAAAAAGGAGAAAGTGTGGAATCCAATGAGCCAGCTTGTACCTAAGTTACGGTCAGAGCGAAAAAAGATACGTCCTGCACTGCCTCTCAAGTCCTTCACTGTAACGTTCCTCATCTACGAATCTTTCATCCTCGCTCAAATTAATGGGGTAATCGTCACTTTCTCGGTCCGAATCTCTCTCGCTCCATTGTAAACAAAGGAAAATTGTGAGGAATATTACCTCCTGTGACGTCACGCTACTTCCGGTACAGGCAAGGCTTTTTTTTATCAGCGAGCAAAAGTTGCGAACTTTATCGTCGATTTTCTCTACTAAATCCTTTCAGCAAAAATATGGCAATATCGCGAAATGATCCAGTACGACACATAGAATGGATCTGCTATTCCCGTTTTTAAATAAAAAAAATTAATTTCAGTAGGCTTTTAAAAAAGTAGTTTTATACTTGTGAGTGTTGATGACACAGCTTTGCATCAGTTGATTTTCTAGTTTCAAGCATGTTTTACTCAATATAGGTCATCACATCTCAGCAACAAGCTGTAATATCTTACTGAGATCATTTAGGAGCAAAACACTTAAAACAAGTAAAACACTCCAACATAAATTCTGCTTAGTGAGAAGAATGATCTTATCAGACAGAAAATAAGCAAATATCACCCTTATTTGAGATATTTCATCTTACTTAGATTGCCGTTTTTGCAGTGCAGTGTTTTCTTTGGATAAATCAATGTCTTAAATATGAAAAAACAACAACCATTATCTGTTATTTATAGGGATCGGGGACCGTTCACATTTGAACCAATACGCTACCAATTTAGATACCGTCTATGGGTCAATGGTACTTTAAATCCACGATGAGACCGCAGTAAGTGCGGCGTGGCGAGGGAACGATGCACAGGCATTCCCTTAAAGATGTATACTTAACTCTATATTTTAGTCGACGCAAAGGAAGTGGTCCGCCTCTAATTTAGGGTGAGGACTTCCTTTTCCTTCTCAATGGAGGTAAACGTCAGGTAACGTGACCTCTCGAGGGAAAGTACATCCAGCATAAAGGTGTGAGTGAGACCACGTGGTGGTCTGTCATCATTCCGGGGTGGAAAGTTCACAGTACACGGTGGACCGAAGGCAAACATTGTATCCGGGAGCTGGCATTCATGGCGGCGGTGAAGTCAGAGGTTTGGACAGCTGCGAGGGAGGAAGTGGAGAGATTAGAAGAACCCGGTGTACGCAATCGTTGTGTTCATTTCCTCCACTTCTTCGCTCTTCTGCCCGGGACACGTTAGGTACACCTTGCAACACGGGTCTCCAAAGTGCGGCCATGTTTGCTTGTGTAAATGGTAAACAAAAAGAGAATACAATGATTTGCAAATCATTTTCAACTTATATTCAATTGAATAGACTGCAAAGACAAGATATTTAATAGAGATGTCCAATAATATCGGACTGCCGATATTATCGGCCGATAAATGCCTTAAAATGTAATATTGGAAATGATCGGTATCGGTTTCAAAAAGTAAAATTCATGATTTTTTAAAACGCCGCTGTACAGAGTGGTACATATCCGGTAAAACACGGACGTAGGGCATACTTGCCAACCCTCCCGATTTTCCCGGGAGACTCCCGAATTTCAGTGCCCCTCCCGAAAATCTCCCGGGGCAACCATTCTCCCGAATTTCTCCCGATTTCCACCAAGAAAACAATATTGGGGTGCGTGCCTTAAAGGCACTGCCTTTGGGTGCCGGCCCAGTCACATAATATCTACGGCTTTTCACACACACAAGTGAATGCAAGGCATACTTGACCAACAGCCATACAGTTCACACTGAGTGTTGGCCGTATAAACAACTTTAACACTGTTACAAATATGCGCCACACTGTGAACCCACACCAAACAAGAATGACAAACACATTTCGGGAGATCATCCGCACCGTAACACAACATAAACATAACGGAACGAATACCCAGAACCCCTTGCAGCACTAACTCTTCCAAGCTGCTGTTTTGAGGCATGTTAAAAAAAAAAAAAGCACTTTGTGACTTCAATAATAAATATGGCAGTGCCATGTTGGCATTTTTTTCCACAACTTGAGTTGATTTATTTTGGAAAACCTTGTTACATTGTTTAATGCATCCAGCGGGGCATCACAACAAAATTAGGCATAATAATGTGTTAATTCCACGACTGTATATATCGGTATCTGTTGATATCGGAATCTGTAATTAAGCGTTGGACAATATCGAAATATCGGATATCGGCAAAAAAGCCATTATCAGACATCTCTAACATTTAATGTTCGAACTTTGTTGTTTTTTGCAAATATTAGCTCATTTGGAATTTGATGCCTGCGACATGTTTCAAAAAAGCTGGCACAAGTGGCAAAAAAGACTGAGAAAGTTGAGGAATGCTCATCAAACACTTATTTGGAACATCCCACGGGTAGAACAGGCAAATTGGGAACAGGTGGGTGCCATGATTGGGTATAAAAGCAGCTTCCATGAAATGCTCAGTCATTCACAAACAAGGACGGGGCGAGGGTCACCACTTTGTCAACAAATGCCTGAGCAAATTGTTGAACAGTTTAAGAACAACATTTCTCAACCAGCTATTGCAAGGAATTTAAGAATTTCACCATCTACGCTCCGTAATATCATCAAAAGGTTCAGAGGAGCTGGAGAAATCACTGCACGTAAGCGGCAATGCCCGTGAACTTGGATCCCTCAGGCGGTACTGCATCAAAAAGCGACATCAGTGTGTAAAGGATATCACCGCATGGGCTCAGGAACTCTTCAGAAAACCACTGTCCGTAACTACAGTTTGTCGCTACATCTGTAAGTTTAAGTTAAAACTCTACTATGCAAAGCCAACGCCATTTATCAACAACACCCAGATAATCTCTCGTCGTCTCTCATTTACCAACAAAAATGAGCGCTGTAGATCGCCATCAACAGTCCACAAATGCTCTAAACGTGCGGGGGTAGATGCGTTAGAACATAAACGAATATCTAAACACTTTTCGAGTGTAAAACATACACAGAGAATGTCTGCAAGTTTGATGGACAGAGCAGACAGTGTTTTTTCTTTCCGTAATTATAAGCAATGATTGCTATATTTTTCATTTTTCTTTAATTGCTTAAAACAGTACTTTGATAATAAACTTTGAGTATACTTTTCCTGCCATCTTTTTTTTACCCCTACTTTTAAGTCTTATATAACGAGCAAAACATTACAGAATTTGTTTTCCAATTGTTGAACTCCTGAGGTTAAGTTTACAAAGAACATTTAAAAGATTGATGACACATTTATGAAATCACAAGCTAATTTACGGTAAACATTGCAACTTTTGCAGAAACGTTCTTAAAAAGCTGCCTCGAATTCAGGCATTTTTAAGGTTGGAACAATCACAAAAAAGCCAGTGAAATCCTGGCAAATTAAATGTTTTATGGATCTATTGTCTAACAACAATTTTAGTCTAAGTAACAGTCCTCATGGGATTTATGTTGTATTGCTTCTCTTCAATGTTCTGGGTCTAAAATATGCAACTCTTTTATTTGCTCTGCTTGGTTCTTCCTACCCCCACCTTCCCAGAGCATAGGACGGAAATTGTTGTGACTAATTTAGATTGTATTTGTCTTTTGGTCAAATGGCGTTCCTTTGTGATTGATGCTGTATTACTGCCATTACTGTCCACAATCAGAAACAAACCTAAACACGTCCGACTGAACGGTTTTATTTCAGTCCTCAACCAAACTGAGTGGGTTTAAAAGTCCAGTCATGTAGTTTTTGTGTATGAACGTAGTAATCATGTAGTGTCATCTTTTTTTGTGCGTGGCCCCGATGTATTGCCACATGCTGAACATATTCTTTAATACCTCCAGTCTGAGTTTGATTATCTTTTGTACAAGCAGAACTTTTGGCCGGCGAGAGAGTTTTTGTTCAGAGAAAATCCGACAAGAGTTTATTTGTGTCTATCTCAGTTACGGCCAATTTTCAGAAGTTTAAAACTAAACCACAGCCCCCCCACCCCCTTCTTAATAAAACACGTGCTGAGCGGATGTTTTTTTTTTTGTTCGTTTTTGTTTTCTGTGCTTATTATTTCCACTCCCTGGAAGTCCTTGTTTGCTCCTCTTGTGATGATTGGCACTGAGGATGGGACTAGCATCATCTGTCTTCCGTCTCCAACCGTGTCATGTTCCTGAACTTTCAAGTACAACAAGTGTACTACATATATATTCTTTTTTAAAAAAATGTTTTATTACCATTGCGGTGTGGACTCCCAAGTTGCCTCGCTCTACTATAGATTCTATATTGCTCTAAAAATACAACTTTGGGTGTTGTCAAAACGGCAGAAAATTATCACTGCGACGTGTGTGTGTGTGTGTGTGTGTGTGTGGGTGCAGGCCTGGCCCTAACCAATCTGGCGCCCTAGGCAAGATTTTAGGTGGCGCCCCCCCCACATCGGCAGTGAAGTGTATATACTCACAAGAAACCGAATAGCTTTGTCTTTGACCTTTTTTTTTACTTAAAGAAAGCAAATTAACATATTACATGAGAATGTTATGTTATGATTATCTTTAACCGAATCACAGCAGTGCTCAAATAAAAAAAAAAACAGCATTCCCTCTCAGTTGATATTGCTTAATTAACATTAATGATGTGCACTTTAACAACTAGGCTTACAACTATACCTAATATATAAAGGGGTGGAAAAGTGACTATTACCTGCAGGGCAAACATTAGCTAACCAGAAGGCAATAACAATGTGAACAAAAAACACCTGCTTAAAAGATCTAATACAAATGTCCCTGGGGAATGTAAGGTGGGAGTACTGTAATTACCTAACGTTACATTATTATTTTTCATAACAATTTAGCCCCCTCCACAATATTAACCCGACGTTAAAACAGAACTAGCTATTTATTGATTAGCAATTGCTGAATCAACGTTAGCTTAATGCTAAAAAGCCAGGTTACTATCACATTCTGTAACAGACAAATAATTTCATGTAGGCTAACGTTGCCTACCTGCTACCTCTGTCTTTTTCTCGTTTCTCCTCCTCTTCTTTTCTGTTTTTTCTTCCCATGGCACCTGACAGTTTTGGCCGTTTTGACATCTTGTGTTGATTTTTTGATGTGGTGACGTCCAAAAAGAGTCATGATATGGGAAGGGAGGGGGCGCACCGTGCGGGGGGAGGGGGGAGTGTAATGTTGTAACATATAATATTTGTATTAAATAGGCTTTACTTTGCATTTTAATTAACGTGGGATTATTTTTTGTATTTAGAAATAATAGTACCAACTTTAAAAAAAAAAAAAAAAAATTTCTCCAACATTTGTGGCACTGCCGTCGCGCCCCCTGATGGACGGCGCCCTTAGCATTTGCCTATACGGCCTATGCAACGGGCCGGCCCTGTGTGTGTGTGCGTGTGTGTGTGCGTGTGTGTGTGTGTGTGTGTGGTCCAACTCGTGACCAGTCAGTAGAGAGAACAATTTATTGTAACAATATACATTATTTACAAAAGCTGTCAAACAATTACAAATATTGAATGGCATTTTGTCTGTAGTTTTATTGTACAAAAGCCAAAAGCAGTGAAGTTGTCACGTTGTGTAAAAGGTAAATAAAAAGAGAACACAACGAATCCTTTTCAACTTGTATTCAATTGAATAGACTGCAAAGACAAGATATTTTGCTTAGAATTTAATGGCAGCAACACATTGCAAAAAAAGTTGTCACAAGGGCATTTTTACCAGTGTGTTACATGGCCTTTCCTTTTAACAACACTCAGTAAAGGTTTGGGAACTGAGGAGACACATTTTTGAAGTGGAATTATTTCCCATTCTTGCTTGATGTACAGCTTAAGTTGTTTTTCTGAAATAAGCAGGGGCGTCCATGATAACGTTGCTTGGATGGCAACATATGTTGCTCCAACACCTGTATGTAACTTTCAGCATTAATGGTGCCTTCACAGATGTGTAAGTTACCCATGTCTTGGGTACTAATACACCCCCACACCGTCACACATGCTGGCTTTTACACTTTGCGCCTAGAACAGTCCGGATGGTTCTTTTCCTCTTTGGTCCCGAGGACACGATGTCCCAGCGAAGCGTTTCTGGGTGTTGTTGATAAACGGCTTTGGCTTTGCATAGTAGAGTTTTAACTTGCACTTACAGATGTAGCGACCAACTGTCGTTACTGAGAGTGGTTTTCTGAAGTGTTCCTGAGCCCATGTGGTGATATCCTTTACACACAGATGTCGCTTTTTTGATGCTTTTTGGTCCTCAATATCATGGCTTACGTGCAGTGATTTCTCCAGATTCTCGGAACCTTTTGATGATATTACAGAGCGTAGATGGTGAAATCCCTAAATTCCTTGCAATAGCTGCTTGAGAAATGTTGTTCTTCAACAATTTGCGCAGGCATTTGTTGACAAAGTGGTGACCCTCGCCCCGTCCTTGTTTGTGAATGACTGAGCATTTCATGGAAGCTGCTTTTATACCCAATCATGGCACCCACCTGTTCCCAATTAGCCTGTTCAATTAGCAAAAAGGTCTCTTTTTTTTTCTACCAAGAAAAGTGCACTTGTTATTAGTGAGAATATACTTATTTGAAGGTATTTTTGGGTTCATTGAAGTTAGCTCATCAGGGACCGCACGGTCCATTGTCAAAGGAATCCCAAAGGGAGTCCTTTTGCAATGGGACGAAAGGACCTATTGTTATTGTAAGGTTTATTATTATTAGGGTCCGCACAGGACCTTTTCAAAAGGAATCCCAAAGGGAGTCCTTTTGCAATGGGACGAAAGGACCCTATTGAAATTGTAAGGTTTTATTATTCTTTATTATTTATTATTATTATTCTTCCGCTCCGTTGCGCACTACTTTGACCCCCTTAACATGCTTCAAAACTCACCAAATTTTTTACACACATACAAAAAGTGTGCCAGAACAAGTTATTCAAAAACCAAACCCCAAAAATCAACATTGCGATCTAGCGCCCCCTAGGAAAAAAAAAAAACAAACTGCCTGTAACTCCCACTAGGAAGGTCGTAGAGACATGAAACAAAAACCTGTATGTAGGTCTGCTAGACCTACAACTCACAATGACACATTCTCGGGCGAAAACCAACAGGAAGTTGGCAATTTCCCATTTTAGACAAAAATGTACTAAAAACACTGCTTTTTACGTAGTTGACCTCTAATTTGACCCCCTTAAAATACTTCAAAACTCACCAAAATTCTCACACACATCGGGACTCGTGGAAACTGCGATCTAAAAAAAAAAACCGAACCCCAAAACTCAAAATTGTGCTCTACATAATTTTTGGAAAAAACTGAGAAAAAACTGCTCCTCAGAGGACAACTCTGACAAAACTGCTTGTAACTTCCGGTAGGAACGTCTTAGAGACATGAAACAAATACCTCTATGTAGGTCTCCGCCTAGTTTTACTTGTTTTGGAAAGTCTTCACAAGCCGAATTTTCTTGTTCTTTTGGCAGATAATTTTGCTTAGTTCAAATAAAATACCCCTCATTTTTGTACATTTGTTTCTTGTTTTTGAACACTGACTTTTTGCAGTGTGGGATGTTCCAAATAAGTGTTTGATGAGAATTCCTCAACTTTCTCCGTCTTTTTTGCCACTTGTGCCAGCTTTTTTGAAACATGTGGCAGGCATCGAATTCCAAATGAGCTAATATTTGCAAAAAATAACAAAGTTTTCCAGTTGGAACGTTAAATATCTTGTCTTTGCAGTCTATTCAATTGAATATAAATTGAAAAGGATTTGCAAATCATTGTATTCTCTTTTTATTTACCATTTACACAACGTGACAACTTCACTGCTTTTGGGGTTTGTACATTAAAGCCTAATCCGCCAAAAATGTCACGAGCCGCCTGCAGTACCCTCCTGTTAAAGACCCTTGATTAGACACATCAAATGTTTAATTTGATCAACGTGGAGCTGAACAATTAGTTTGCTTGTTTTGTTTAATAATTATGCTTTTTTTTAAACTGTTGTACACAAAATGGGCGCACACGCTCTTTTACAGACACACACGTGCAGAAACACTTTGACACGCACACACTATCCCTCCCACAAACAGACACTCTCTCACACAAGCATACCACTTCTGACACAGGCTCACTTTAAAAAACTAATCTGCCGGGACCCGCCGTGCGCCATTATGCTTTGTTTGACTACTTTAGCGAATAACTTTCTCAGTTTTCGTAACGGTCAAAGCATGCAACTATTTCCAGCAGCCCTTCGTCTTCCACAATGATATGTATATATATATATATATATATATATACAAACCCCGTTTCCATATGAGTTGGGAAATTGTGTTAGATGTAAATATAAACGGAATACAATGATTTGCAAATCATTTTCAACCCATATTCAGTTGAATATGCTACAAAGACAACATATTTGATGTTCAAACTCATAAACTATTTTTTTTTGTTGCAAATAATCATTAACTTTAGAATTTGATGCCAGCAACACGTGACAAAGAAGTTGGGAAAGGTGGCAATAAATACTGATAAAGTTGAGGAATGCTCATTAAACACTTATTTGGAACATCCCACAGGTGTGCAGGCTAATTGGGAACAGGTGGGTGCCATGATTGGGTATAAAAGTAGATTCCATGAAATGCTCAGTCATTCACAAACAAGGACGGGGCGAGGGTCACCACTTTGTCAACAAATGCCTGAGCAAATAGTCGAACAGTTTAAGAACAACATTTCTCAACCAGCTATTGCAAGGAATTTAGGGATTTCAACATCTACGCTCCGTAATATCATCAAAAGGTTCAGAGAATCTGGAAAAATCACTGCACCTAAGCGGCATGGCCGGAAACCAACATTGAATGACCGAGACCTTCCATCCCTCAGTCAGCACTGTATCAAAAACCCACATCAATCGCTAAAGGATATCACCGCATGGGCTCAGGAACACTTCAGAAACCCACTGTCAGTAACTACAGTTGGTCGCTACATCTGTAAGTGCAAGTTAAAGCTCTACTATGCAAAGCGAAAGCCATTTATCAACAACACCCAGAAACGCCGCCGGCTTCCCTGGGCCCGAGATCATCTAAGATGGACTCATGCAAAGTGGAAAAGTGTTCTGTGGTCTGACGAGTCCACATTTCAAATTGTTTTTGGAAATATTCGACATCGTGTCATCCGGACCAAAGGGGAAGCAAACCATGCAGACTGTTACCGACGCAAAGTGTAAAAGGCAGCATGTGTGATGGTATGGGGGTGTATTAGTGTCCAAGGCATGGGTAACTTGCACATCTGTGAAGGCACCATTAATGCTGAAAAGGTACATACAGGTTTTGGAACAACATATGCTGCCATCTAAGCGCCGTCTTTTTCATGGACGCCCCTGCTTATTTCAGCAAGACAATGCCAAGCCACATTCAGCACGTGTTACAACAGCGTGGCTTCGTAAAAAAAGAGTGCGGGTACTAGACTGGCCCGCCTGCAGTCCAGACCTGTCTCCCATCGAAAATGTGTGGCGCAATATGAAGTGTAAAATACGACAAGGGAGACCCCCGGACTGTTGAACAACTGAAGCTGTACATCAAACAAGAATGGGAAAGAATTCCACTCTCAAAGCTTCAACAATTAGTTTCCTCAGTTCCCAATCGTTTACTGAGTGTTGTTAAAAGGAAAGGCCATGTAACACAGTGGTGAACATGCCCTTTCCCAACTACTTTGGCACGTGTTGCAGCCATGAAATTCTAAGTTAATTATTATTTGCAAAAAAAAAATAAAGTTTATGAGTTTGAACATCAAACATGTTGTCTTTGTAGTGCATTCAACTGAATATGGCTTGAAAAGGATTTGCAAATCATTGTATTCCGTTTATATTTACATCTAACACAATTTCCCAACTCATATGGAAACGGGGTTTGTACAATTTGATAGATGACTTCTTTTGACATAATAAGTCAAGCGGATATTTAAGTCTTAATATTTATTTTAATAAAAACAATGCTTGGAAAGTATGATAATATATTTGTTGCAATATTGGGTGATAGTAAAGTTCAAAACATATGCAATTTCATGCAGTAGACACATTTTTATTTTTTTGTCAAAATGGAAAGAACGAATACATTTAGTAAGATAAGATAAGGTACTTTTGACGCATATTATTTTCCAGGTGTTTGCGGGCCAAATGAAATGAAGTGGTGGGCTTGTATTATAACGTGTTATTATTGCGTTAACTGCCCCATTAGAAATATATTCCTGCTTCTAACATATTGGTGACCTCATTCAGCTGCATGAGTGCTGCCTGCACTCGGTTTGAGCGAGAGAGAAAAAAGGGCCCTAATATGACGTGACGGTGGAATAGCAATTACAGGAGGTGGGAAGGCTTTCTGCTGACTCCACACACACACACACACACACACACACACACACACACACACACACACATTCTATATTATACGCACACATGTGCACTCATGCATACAGTAGTGCTGCCCTGCGGACATTATTTGCTCTTTTAGTGGAGAACAAAATGCTGAGCTTGTCTGCTCTCACTGTCTCTGTATGATTAAAGCTAGCTAATGAGATTGTTAAAAAAAAAGAAGTTGTTTTGGACACCTCAGGGGCTTTCAGTTTTTCAGTCAAACGCATACATTTTAGGGGTAAAACTCTGCTAGGTACAGGAAGTTGTTATTAATGACCCCATCACCCCCCAAATCCTCCACACGACACCTCCTCCAACCTCCGAGGACAAAGCTACGAACCGCTCCCAGTCTGTGGAATGCTCTCCCTGACCACCTGAGGGCACCACAGACTGTGGATGCTTTTAAAAAAGGCTTAAAAGCCCTTCTTTTTTAAAAAAAGCCTTTTTTTTTAGATATATGCATACTAGTTCTAGCTATTAGGCTGTTGTAGTTTTTATTTTTTAAAATTTTTATTATCTTTTTTAAAAAAAAAAAGTAATACACTGTAGCACTTTGAGGTTGTTTGCTCAATGTAAAGTGCTTTTTACAAATTAAATCAATTATTATTATTATTACTATTATTATGAATGTGAATTACAGGCCTTGGAGGTCTGCACTCTTCTAGATTGTTTTTGGTCTGGTTTTGAGATCACTTTTTCTTCCAAAAGGCGATACTGATTTGACTTAAAAGGATGAAGAGACGTCTCCTATTTGAACGATAACGACTAACTCTCTCTGTCCGACTCCCACCTTGCTTGTGTTCACATTCCCTGCAATATTTGCTTATCATACTTTACCACTAGTCAGCCATGTTTTTGTTTGGACGTGTGCACTTAGTTTAGTAGGAAATGCCAGAGGCACGATGGCTTTTGTTCCGCCGTGGCGGTCCGTGTTTCCCGCTACAGGTACATTTAGAGCAGGCGTGTCCAAAGTGTAGCCCGGAGGCCATGTGCAGCCCGCAGCATAATGTTGAAACACAATCGGACAAAAAAAACCTATCAAAATGTCAGGAAAAAAACCTGACTTGTTGATACTAATGATATATTTAATTATTATTTAGAGTTACGTGTGCGCTGAATGCAAGTGTGTGGATCGCGCAGGCTGGAATATTACTGCCAAAAGTTTTAACTTGCAGAAAGTTAAAAAAAAGTTACTTGCAATTTTTTTTTTTTTACTTGCGAATCGTTTTTTAATTTAAGAAATTTGGGGTTTTCTTTACTTGGTAATAGTTTTTTACTTGCAGAAAATTGAATTGAATTTTTTTTTTTAATTGAAGAAAATTGTTTTATACTTGCGAATTGTTTTTTTTACTCGCAGAAAATTGTTTTTTTTAGTTGGGAATTGTTTTTTTAGTTGGGAATTGTTATTAATTGAAGAATTTTTTATTTATTTTTGCGAATAGTTCTTTACGTGCAAAAAATAGCTTTTTTAGTTGCGAATTGTTTTTTTAATTGAAGAAATTTGGGTTTTTCTTTACTTAGTAATAGTTTTTTACTTGCAGAAAATAGTTTTTTTTACATGCAAATTGTATTTTTAGTGGAGAAAATTGTTTTGATATTTGCGAATCGTTTTTTACTTGCAGAAAATTGTGTTTTTACTTGCTAATTTGTTTTTAATTAAAAAAAAGAAAATGCTTTCAAAATGCTTTTTTAATAGAAAAAATTTTTGTTTTTTACTTAAATGTTTTTTCATTGAAAATCTTTTTTCTTACTTGCAGAAAATTGTTCTTTACTTGGGAATTTTTTTTTAATTGAAGAAAATTGCTTTTATACTTGCGAATTGTTTTTTTACTCGCAGAAAATAGTTTTTTAGTTGGGAATTGTTTTTTAATTGAAGAATTTTTTATTTATTTTTGCAAATAGTTCTTTACGTGCAAAAAATAGCTTTTTTAGTTGCGAATTGTTTTTTTAATTGAAGAAATTTGGGTTTCTCTTTACTTGGTAATAGTTTTTTACTTGCAGAAAATTGTTTTTTACGTGCAAATTGTTTTTTTAATTAAAGAAAAGAAAATGCTTTCAAATCGTTTTTTAATTGAAGAAATTTGGGGTTTTCTTAACTTGGAAATCGTTTTTTACTTGCAGAAAATAGTTTTTTTTTACGTGCAAATTGTATTTAGTGGAGAAAATTGTGTTGATATTTGCGAATGGTTTTTTACATGCAGAAAATTGTGTTTTTACTTGCTAATTTGTTTTTAATTAAAGAAAATGCTTTCAAATAGTTTTTTATAGAAGAAATTTTTTACTTAAAAAATTTTTTTTCATTGAAAATCTTTTTTTTTACTTGCAGAAAATAGTTTTTTACTTGGGAATTGTTTTTTAATTGAAGAAAATTGCTTTTATACTTGCAAATTGTTTTTTTTACTCGCAGAAAATTGTTTTTTTTAGTTGGGAATTGTTTTTTAATTAAAGAAAATTGTTTTTATTCTTGTGAATAGTTCTTTACGTGCAGAAAATAGATTTTTTAGTTGCGAATTGTTTTTTCAATTGAAGAAAATTGTTTTCTACTTACACTCTTTTTTTTTTTTGGAGGGAAAATCGTTTTTTAATCAAATAATTTTTTTTTTAAACTTGCGAATAATTTTTTTACTTGCAGAAAATAGTTTTTTACTTGCGAATTGTTTTTTAATTGAAGGAAATTGTTTTTATACTTGCAAATAGTTTTTTTACTCGCAAAAAATAGTTTTTTTCAATTGCGAATTGTTTTTTTAAATTAAAGAAAATTGTTTTTATGCTTTCAAATCGTTTTTTTCCATTTATGAAATATTTTTATTTTGCTCGTTTTTTAATTGAAAATCTTTTTTTCTTTACTTGCAGGAAATTGTTCCTACACTTGCGAATAGTTTCATTAATTGATTTTTTTTTTCTTACTTGCGAATCGTTGTTTTACTTCACGAAAACCGTTTTTACTTACGAATCTTTTTTTTTTTGAAGAAGAAGAAAATAGTTTTTATACTTGTGAATCTGGGCGGTGTGGCTCGGTTGGCGGAGTGGCTGTGCCGGCAACTTGAGGGTTCCGTGTTCGGTCCCCGCTTCTGCCGGCGTACTCGCTGCTGTTGTGTCCTTGGGCAAGACACTACCCCAGTGAAGTGAAGTATATTTATATAGCACTTTTCTCTAGTGACTCAAAGCACTTTTACATAGTGAAACCCAATATCTAAATCACATTTAAAGCAGTGTGGGTGGCACTGGGAGCAAGTGGGTAAAGTGTCTTGCCCGGGGACACAGCGCTTTGAGTCACTAGAGAAAAGTGCTATATAAATATAATTCACACCTCAATTCACACACTTTATTTTGTCACCTTAAACAGTGTTTCTTAACTAATTATGCAAATATAGTTGTACACGTTGGCTCCAATGACACTAGAATGAGACAGTCAGAGATTACAAAGAGAAACATAGCCAGGACTTGTGATCTCGCCAGAAAGATGTCCAGGCATCGAGTAATTGTCTCTGGCCCCCTGCCTGCGAGAGGCAATGATGAGAGATATAGCAGATTAGTCTCGCTTAACAAGTGGCTGGCTATCTTCTGTAGGCAACAGGGACTAACGTTTATTGATAACTGGCCCTCTTTCTGGGGCAAACCAGGCTTGCTGATGAGAGACGGCCTTCACCCTAACCAGGAAGGCGCCATCATCCTGTCTAGAAACATAGACTACTATTTAAGTCTCACTTGACTGACTACACTAGAGCAAGCCCGGTCACAGGCAATTACAGTCCGGGTGAGGAGTCAGTTAAGCTAGAACTAGCCAGCGCCAGGCTGGATAATCCATGTACGCATAGCAATTCTCTTAGAATAATACACAATTCACATAATGTTTTTTCTGTTGTGTCTGTCTCAGAGGTGGACATGCATTCTACTGAGGTGGCAAATTATGATATGTCCAGTCTATTGCAGCACCAAGCAAACAATCGGGAAAATTCCCGTCATATCAATTCCTAGATATGGTCGAAACTATTTAAAGTGCACTACGCATAATAAACGCAACATTGTTAATATTGCTACTACGGATAATCTTAACAAAAACTCGTCAAAACAGCCCAATATCTATAATATGGGCTTTTTAAACATAAGATCATTGTCTCCCAAGGCGTTATTAGTTAATGAGGTCATTAGAGACAACAATCTTAACGTCATTGGTCTTAGCGAAACCTGGCTCAAACCAGACAAATTTTTTGCGCTCAATGAGGCATCTCCTCCTAACTATACGAATGCGCATGTTGCCCGTCCTCTTAAAAGGGGAGGGGGTGTCGCACTAATATACAATGAAAATTTCAACCTTACCCCTAACCTAAATAATAAATATAAATCGTTTGAGGTGCTTACTATGAGGTCTGTCACACCGCTACCTCTCGACCTGGCTGTTATCTACCGCCCCCCTGGGCCCTATTCGGACTTTATCAGTGAATTCTCAGAGTTTGTTGCTGATCTAGTGACGCACGCCGACAATATAATCATAATGGGGGACTTTAATATCCATATGAATACCCCGTCGGACCCTCAGTGCGTGGCGCTCCAAACCATAATTAATAGCTGTGGTCTTACACAAATAATACATGAACCCACGCATCGCAACGGTAATACAATAGATCTAGTGCTTGTCAGGGGTGTCACCACCTCCAAAGTTATGATACTTCCATATACTAAAGTAATGTCCGATCATTACCTTATAAAATTTGAAGTTTTGACTCATTGTCAACAAGCTAATAATAATAATAACTGCTATAGCGGCCGCAACATTAATGCTGCCACAACGATGACTCTTGCTGACCTACTGCCTTCGGTAATGGCACCATTCCCAAATTATGTGGGCTCTATTGATAACCTCACTAACAACTTTGACGATGCCTTGCGCGAAATTATTGATAGTATAGCACCGCTAAAGCAAAAAAGGGCCCCTAAAAGGCGCACCCCATGGTTTACAGAAGAAATTAGAGCTCATAAATTATCATGTAGAAAACTGGAACGCAAATTGCGCGCGACTAAACTTGAGGTTTCCCATCAAGCATAGAGTGATAGTTTAATAACTTATAAACGCATGCTTACCTCAGCTAAAGCTAAATACTACTCAAATCTCATCCGCCTCAACAAAAACGATCCTAAATTTCTGTTTAGTACAGTAGCATCGCTAACCCAACAAGGGACTCCTCCTAGTAGCTCCACCCACTCGGCAGATGACTTTATGAATTTCTTTAATAAGAAAATTGAACTCATTAGAAAGGAGATTAAAGACAACGCATCTCAGCTACAACTGGGCTCTATTAACACAAATACGACTGTATATACGACGGACACTGCCCTCCAAAATAGTCTCTCTATTTTTGATGAAATAACATTAGAGGAATTATTACAGCGTGTAAGTGGGATAAAACAAACAACATGTTTACTTGACCCACTTCCTGGGAAACTTATCAAGGAACTGTTTGTTTTATTAGGTCCATCAGTGTTAAATATTATAAACTTATCACTTTCCTCCGGCACTGTTCCCCTAGCATTCAAAAAAAGCGGTTATTCATCCTCTGCTCAAAAGACCTAACCTCGATCCTGACCTCATGGTAAACTACCGACCGGTCTCCCACCTTCCGTTTATTTCCAAAATCCTCTAAAAAATTGTCGCACAGCAGCTAAATGAACACGTAGCGTCTAACAATCTCTGTGAACCTTTTCAATCCGGTTTCAGGGCAAATCACTCTACGGAGACAGCCCTCGCAAAAATGACTAATGATCTATTGCTAACGATGGATTCTGATGCGTCATCTATGTTGCTGCTTCTTGATCTTAGCGCCGCTTTCGATACCGTCGATCATAATATTTTATTAGAGCGTATCAAAACGCGTATTGGTATGTCAGACTTAGCCTTCTCTTGGTTTAACTCTTATCTTACTGACAGGATGCAGTGTGTCTCCCATAACAATGTGACCTCGGACTATGTCAAGGTAACGTGCGGAGTTCCCCAGGGTTCGGTTCTTGGCCCTGCACTCTTTAGTATTTACATGCTGCCGCTGGGTGACATCATACGCAAGTACGGTGTTAGCTTTCACTGTTATGCTGATGACACCCAACTCTACATGCCCCTAAAGCTGACCAACACGCCGGACTGTAGTCAGCTGGAGGCGTGTCTTAATGAAATTAAACAATGGATGTCCGCTAACTTTTTGCAACTCAACGCTAAGAAAACGGAAATGCTGATTATCGGTCCTGCTAGACACCGACATCTATTTAATAATACCACCTTAACATTTGACAACCAAACAATTAAACAAGGAGACTCGGTAAAGAATCTGGGTATTATCTTCGACCCAACTCTCTCGTTTGAGTCACACATTAAGAGTGTTACTAAAACGGCCTTCTTTCATCTCCGTAATATCGCTAAAATTCGTTCCATCTTGTCCACTAGCGACGCTGAGATCATTATTCATGCGTTCGTTACGTCCCGTCTCGATTACTGTAACGTATTATTTTCGGGCCTCCCTATGTCTAGCATTAAAAGATTACAGTTGGTACAAAATGCGGCTGCTAGACTTTTGACAAAAACAAGAAAGTTTGATCATATTACGCCTATACTGGCTCACTTGCACTGGCTTCCTGTGCACCTAAGATGCGACTTTAAGGTTTTACTACTTACGTATAAAATACTACACGGTTTAGCTCCAGCCTATCTCGCCGATTGTATTGTACCATATGTCCCGACAAGAAATCTGTGTTCAAAGAACTCCGGCTTATTAGTGATTCCCAGAGCCCAAAAAAAGTCTGCGGGCTATAGAGCGTTTTCTATTCGGGCTCCAGTACTCTGGAATGCCCTCCCGGTAACAGTTAGAGATGCTACCTCAGTAGAAGCATTTAAGTCCCATCTTAAAACTCATTTGTATAATCTAGCCTTTAAATAGACCCCCCCTTTTTTAGACCAGTTGATCTGCCGTTTCTTTTCTTCTCTCCTGTCCCTTGCGAGGGGGAGTTGCATAGGTCCGGTGGCCATGGATGAAGTGCTGGCTGTCCAGAGTCGGGACCCCGGGTGGACCACTAGCCTGTGCATCGGTTGGGGACATCTCTGCGCTGCTGACCCGTCTCCGCTCGGGATGGTTTCCTGCTGGCCCCGCTGTGGACTGGACTCTCGCTGATGTGTTGGGTCCACGGTGGACTGGACTTTCACAATATTATGTCAGACCCACTCGACATCCATTGCTTTCGGGGGGTTACCCACATATGCGGTCCTCTCCAAGGTTTCTCATAGTCATTCACCGACGTCCCACTGGGGTGAGTTTTTCCTTGCCCGTATGTGGGCTCTGTACCGAGGATGTCGTTGTGGCTTGTGCAGCCCTTTGAGACACTTGTGATTTAGGGCTATATAAATAAACATTGATTGATTTGATTGATTAACCATAGAGCCCACAAAAAAATATCTATTTCTCAGCTGTGGTCCGCATAGGCCCACAGCAATACTCAGTTGTAATACACTTTTCCACCACTTGTGGCAGTAATGACAATATCCAACAAGTCTGGAGCTAAAGTCATAAAAGTTTCTTAAAGGGGAACTGCACTTTTTGGGGGGAAATTTTCCTATCGTTCACAATCATGAGAGACAAGAAGACAAAAGGTTTTTGTTTTTTCCGTTTTCTAACAAAATGTTTTACTTGTTGTATGTGGCTGATGGGAGCAATCATTTCTATCTCTAAATGACTTTAAAAATGCATCCAAAACCCGCCAACAATACTTCATTTACGTTCCGTAATCTGTATAATAACCTAGCTTTGGACTTAGACATAAACAAACTTTATTGATCCACAAGGGAAATTGTTTCACACAGTAGCTCAGTTACAAAGGATGGAAAGAGTAAGGATGGAGAGGATAATGCAGGTATAAAGTAGACTAAAAATGTACCATAGTAGCAATATAAAATATAACATATGTAATATTTACATATTATATATACAGTATATCATTTATACTAATATATTATTGTGGAGGGGGGCGTGGCCTGCGGGGTGTGTAAGGACCGGCCTCGAAGCACAGATGGCAGGTGATTGGATTACCCAGCTGGGGCTGATCATCCAATCACCTGCCATGCCTCTTAGCGGCAGCCGGGCCGAGACACGGTTGTTGGAGTATAATATTTTTATATTATCGTTATTGTAAGAGCAAACACCGAGGAACTCTTTTCTTTTTTTTCCAGCGTAGTAGCACATCATCTTGGGACGGCATGCTGAGGCATTAGCCATAAGCTAATGTCTTAGTCACGCTGACCTCACTTTCTCGGCTTCCGTCTGCTCCAATGTTTCACTCTTCCTTCGTGCTCCTTTCTGTAACCAGCAACTCATCCTCTGTATATTCAGCTTCGAAAATATCCATCCATTTTTCTACCGCTTGTCCCTCTCGGGGTCACGGGGATATAAAGTTGTGAATCCTAATCTGACCATTTTCGTTGTCTGCCATGGTTAGAAAACTCTTTCTCTTGTTTCGGGAAGTAGGAAATGCGCTGCCATGGAAACGGAAATACAGCAAATGCGCTGAGGAAATAAGTCATTTATAAAATGACCAAATGACGGTAAATACTGAACATATTAATTATTGTTATGAACATGACTGTCAACCAACCTCAAAATGGGAGTTTTTGCATTTAATTTAAAGGACTGTTTGCTTATCTCCCAAACTAAAGTCCAACATTGAGGGAGTGCTGAAAAATATGTGTAAATAAAACAGGAGGTGTACAAAGTGCAGCTTCTGTTGCATTGTACTAATAGAATAAGCAGCAACAATTGAAAAATACAGCAAAAAAAAAGA
This sequence comes from Entelurus aequoreus, assembly GCF_033978785.1. Lineage (NCBI taxonomy): Eukaryota > Metazoa > Chordata > Actinopteri > Syngnathiformes > Syngnathidae > Entelurus > Entelurus aequoreus. Next base: position 14,549,611 of record NC_084735.1, on the reverse strand, counting down.
AGATATAATGCAGTTATTCTCCAACTGTAGTACGCCAAATCACTTCAATAAATATTCAAACACAGTGTTACTGCTCAAACTGTGCGTAAACAATCAATGAACACATGTGGGGTTATGTACTTGATCTATCATTGATAGTTTTGACAAACAAATGACTGAAAACACGTTTTGTATTCCAGTTTCTTCAAAATAGCCAGCCTTTGCTCTGGCTTTGCACACTCTTGGCATTCTCTCCATGAGCTTCAAGCACATCTTTGAAGTGAAAACCATTTCAGGTGACTACCTCTTGAAGCTCATGGAGAGAATGCCAAGAGTTTGCAACAAAGTAATCAGAGCAAAGGGTGGCTATTTTGAAGAAACTAGAATATAAAACATGTTTTCACCTTTTTTTTGTTAAGTACATAACTCCACATGTGTTCATTCATAGTTGTGATGTGACAATCTACAATGTAAATAGTCATGAAAATAAAGATTGAATGAGGAAAAGGTGTGTCCAAACTTTTTGCTACTGTACTTGTTAAATAAAACCTTGTTATTAATGGATACTTAGGCTTACTGCGCTACTGTGTTTTAATGCTGGTCATTATGGTGGTACTTGGTGAAAAAAGTTTGAGAACCACTAATGTAACAAAAAAGGTATGTTGGTACAAATAACACAGATGTATTTAAATATACTGTATGGATAAAAAAAAGTTTTTAGACTTGAAAAAATACACCATTTATTACACTTCACCATATTGGCACCACCACACATCCGGACACACCACCCTAACCGCAAATGGAGCACAAATCTGTGGGAAACACTAGCGGTAGTGATCGATATTTGCAGCTCGTACCAACAAAATGCTGTTCATCGTCTTAAAACAGGTGTGTCAAACTCAAGGCCCGGGGGCCAGACGTGGCCCGCCACTTCATTTTATTTGGCCCTCGAAAAGCCTGGAAATAATATGTATCAATAAAGTACTGTAACTTTTCTTACTAAACGTATTATTTCTTTCTATTTTGGGAGAAAAAAAAATGTACTCCATGTAATCGCAAATTATGTTCACCTGTCTAATTATGCAAAAATATATGATCAAACATTCAAACCATTTTTTAAATAGAAATAAACACTAATAATAATGAATTCAAAGCAAGTTATCCATCAAATTGTGCAACGTAAAAGCGGCGATAGATTTCATGATAAAATTGTGAAATTTACTGTGGTTTTTACAGCATTTTTCTCAAAATGAAAAAAAACCTGTTTTTACTGTAATAAACTGTGTTGCCATTTTAGCATTTACAGTAATACACCGAAAAATATACAGTTGTTGATTCGCGGTAAAAACCAAAAACAAACTGGCAGTTCAGGTGCCAAAATTTTAATGGAAAATTGCATTTTTATTTATTTACAGTAAATAAAACTAATATAAGTTTTCCAGTACAATTCTGGCAACTGAGCTGCGTTTTGTTTTGTGTTTTTACCATAAAAACAGCAGTACTGTTTTTCCATTTACACTACATTTTGAGGTGAAATTATTGCAACTTACCATCTTTTTTGGACATTTTAGTTTTTAAAACATCTACTAATGAAATGCATTAAAACAAATTGTAGTAATTGTCAGGTTCAAACACTGATGACATCTATTAAACAAGACAAGATGCAAGGAATTAAACAGACAGAATTCAATTTAATAATAATAATAATAATAATACCTGGGATTTATATAGCGCTTTTCTAAGTACCCAAAGTCGCTTTACATGTTAAAAACCCATCATTTATTCACACCTGGTGGTGGTAAGCTACTTTCGTAGCCACAGCTGCCCTGGGGTAGACTGACGGATTTAGCTCAATTGAGGAGAAACGTCTGGGCTGTACTCTTCGACAGTCTCCCACCACGCTCTGACCAAAGATTGTACGCCTCCTCTTTTATTTGGACTTTCCCTGATTATATGGCAACAGCTGTTTCTAAGGGAGGGGGGTCGTAAACAGCCGTCACCTTTGATTACAAAACAGTTCAAAGAAAAGGTGCTCGGTGGGGGGTCAGGTCCTGCTTCCTCTCCGCTTTGTAGATCTCGGGTCAAGACAAAATCTTCCTGTGGATTACAATACATCAAAGAAACCGACACCTTCATGTCTCTTCCCATCCTACACAGTGGAGTTTTACAAGCCTTTTGATTGGTAAGATCAAAGACAGCTTTTGTCTGCTCGCAGGGAACTCATTGAAACAAAGTTTTGTGATAACTTAGATACAATTATTCTGACAATAATAGTATTCACTGTTAGAAGCGGCCCTCTGGGGCCAAGCATAACTGCGATGTGAAAACCACTTTGACGTCTCTGTCTTAAAAGAATCGCTAAGATAGCAATCGGCTTCAGGGCAGCAAGGAAAAGTCCGCTAAAGGTCGGACGTTTTAAGGAAATTCACAGTGAATCGTGTTTCGTTAGAACACAAGGCAACCGAAGCGCAACAGAGTTCACTTGCACGTGGAGAGTGGTCTGCTTGTTTGGTGCACACCATTTGTGGACGCCATCAGAATGACTCCTATACACACGGTATTGGAGGGGGTGGCGTAACTTAACACAAAAGCATAGTTAGTTTCTTGTGTACAAGAAGTCTTACGGCGGCCCCTACAGGGCGTCATAGTCGATGTTGTCCAGGCCGTTTTCCGGCAATGCGTAAACAGATCTGCTCTTCTTCTTCCTGTTTTCCATCCCCGTGCCTTGGGTTCCCTTGTGGTACCTCGAAAAGGACAAGTGGTCGGCCATGCTGTTCCTGATGCCGTAGCTCACCATGTCGTCATCGTGGCCGCCGGTGGTGGTCAGCTGCGTCCTGTGTGGGGAGATCGGAATCGTAAACTGACCAGCGTGTCTTTGGGTTAGCATTACGCCTACCTGTTTATTTTATTCCAGTCAAAGTGGCTCTTCATGACGACCGGTGCCTCACCCGCTGGTGGAATTGTTCGGTCGGACAGACACGGAGAGGTCAACACGCAGCAAAGGCCGTCCGCAAAGTCTGTAATCAAAGCGAAAATGTCCCTGGAGGTTGGAAAACATCAATTGAAGTGTGTTGAGGCTCAGAATAAAAACAACAGTTAGGTCGGTTGCTGTTTTCGTTTCGTTTCTGTTTGTGCCAGTGCAAGAAATCGCAGTCGCTAACTAATACGGTTGTCAAAATATGAATACCATATTTTTCGACCTATATCTTCGTCGGCATCCTACTATCTCGGGAGACGATGGGGTAGATCCAATTAAAGTGGCGCTGGAGTGACCTCTCCAGTGGATCTACATAGCCTGGGCATGGAACTATGGAGGGCAAGCTGTTGTCCAGGCAGCAAGCCCTCCCACTCGGCGTGGCTGGTGGATCCAAGGGAGTGACAAGTGTCGATACAGCTTGGCACCAGCGACGCCGCGGGAGTTGCCGGGATGACGCTACTACGTCAAACCGCCTTCGGGACTCCGGCTCCTGTTTTTCTGTCGGGTTTACTCCCTTTTTTCTGCCTTGCCTCTTGGTGAGGGCGGCCACATTTTTCTCCGCTCCCTCCTTCCCTGCTCGCTCTTCGTTTTGTCTTGTCTGAACTTTTTTTGAAGCCTCTTTCTTTGCGCTCTCCTCAAATCTAAACATCAAACATGGATATGATCAGCTGGACTCTCGACGCAATTGACAAAGTCTTTTCGACAAGGAAAGGAGGTTCGGGGGAGCCTGGCTGCCCGGATGGAACCATTGCTGAGACTCCTGGGATAAATGGAGAATCATGTGCCTCTCAGTCCTTTCCATCGAGGACGTGGAAGACATCTATCTATTTGGAACCGTGATCGCGGGGCGGGGCACCTGCTGATTGGGCTGGGCATTGCTCTGGTGTATCGTCAAATTCGGAAGACGATGGCAGCCACTCAAGGAGCCCAACGGCTGTTCGTCGCAATGGAAGGATTGGGCAGGGCTGTGGGAACACAGACTGCGGCGATTTCTGATCTGAATCGCAAGATGGATCACATCTTGGAGAAGTTTGCTGAGAAGGAGAATTGAATTTGAGAGAAACCAGCATGGACAAATAGGGCAGGCAAGTCATTGTTTTTCTGACTGCTCGAAGAAAACAACATCCTAATCTACGATTTGACTCCCTCGAATGGCCTTGACGCTATCAGGAACAGGCTGTTCTGAAAACACCCCCGAGGACACCTCAACGATGGACGCTTTTGACCTCCCTTTTTCTCGAACAAACACCTGGTGTCGAACTTTGAGATCGGCCCCGGTCCACAAAAACATTTCAACATCACACCCAAGTTGATTGGGCATACATGCACGCACCCGCTCCTTCCCCAACCAACGCCTTCACCACCGCTTGTTTGCTCCAACTCCCCCTCCCTCTGTTGCGAGTTTGTTGTGACTAAATGTAACGTGTTTATGTTTGCATTGCAAATGAGGTTTTCCCTTGGACTCAATCTGGACCCCCTCTTGTGGATCCAGCCTTTGACTGATATTTTTTTACTCTCCCCTCTTTCCCAATATTACCTTTTTCTCACCTTTTTTAAGGAGCGCCGTAAAAATGGCTGCGCCGTCGGCGGTCTCGTCTTGTCTCCCTGTATAACGTATGTCTGCTCTTAGTGGGACTGTGCCCAAAATATACTTTTCACTTCTTATGTGTCTTGTGCATGTTAAGAATTGACAATAAATCATCTTGAATCTTAGCCTTAACCTCGACTGGGTTGACCGCGAGGCAGCAGTGGTTTTGAGATTGGAGCCCCATCTGCCCGAATGCGGCAGGTAGCACGAGGGTACATCTTACCCGTGGCGGTATAAGCCCGACCTGACTGTCGACCTATAAGGCACATTTAAAATTCTTTTATTTTCTTAAAAATCGACAGTGTGCCTCATATACGTAATAACTCTGGTTGCGCTTACTGACCTCGAAGCAATTTTATTTTGTACATGGTACAATGATAATGGCAGTCACACATAAGAGATACGTGTGCACTGCAGGTTGACTGATGCCGGTCCAATAAATGACGGTAGCAAGTACCCGTAAGCAAGCAACACCCAAACTTTAAAGTTTCATTGAGAATATAGTACATTACACAAAATGTTTTAGTACGGCTTTGGTAAGCTACGAAGCCGCACCGTTTGATGGAACGCGAAACAATACGGCGCACCCCTGGCCAAACTATGAAAAAAAACTGCGATTTGTAGTCCGAAAAATACGGTACTTATGCACACACTGACATCTTTCAACCAAGTTGTATTTAAACATTTAATAAAATAGATTTACACATTCATTGGTAGAAAAAATGTAAAATATTGTGCTGGCTTCTTAAGAGTGTTTAACTATGTTTATTTTTTGTCCATTGAAATTTGTGCACATTTTAGAGTGCTTGTTGATGCTTAAAATAAACAACAACAAAATGCATGCACTTCCGGTTTATCTGACGGAGTGCGAGTTCACTTCCTGTTGTCATTATGCCTTCGAGTTTTGATCGATCACTCTGCTCCTAATAATCAATGTATGGATTATTAGGATTATCTGCAGCCGTTTACCCTACAGTCATTTAACCTGGTATGTGACACATGCTAACATTAAAGTGCTAACTTTTTTAGCTAATTTTACACTTTAAATTCTAATTTCCCAGCCATACACCTTAGAGTCATATAACTTGGTATGTGACACAAGCTAACTGTTAGCTTGCTAGCCTGCTAAAATTAGCATGCTACTTGTTTGAGCTAGTTTTGCATTCGTTTACCCCAGGGTCATGTAACTTGGTACGTGACACTTAACATGCAAACGATAGCATGCTAGCAAGCTAACTTGGGGATGCTAACTTTTTCATCTAATTTTACAATTTTTTTCTGGATTTCCGCAGCCAAACACCTTTGAAATGTGAGACATGCTAACTGTTAGCATGTGTGCCAACGATGGCATTCTAAGTATTAGCATTTTAATATACGCATGCTAACGTTTTAGGCTAGCTCTATAACTCATTTTGTACACTTACACTTACATGTGAGACATGCTAACTGTTAGCATGTGTGCCAACGATGGCATTCTAAGTATTAGCATTTTAATATACGCATGCTAACGTTTTAGGCTAGCTCTATAACTCATTTTGTACACTTACACTTACATGTGAGACATGCTAACTGTTAGCATGTGTGCCAACGATGGCATTCTAAGTATTAGCATTTTAATATACGCATGCTAACGTTTTAGGCTAGCTCTATAACTCATTTTGTACACTTACACCTAAAACTCACGGAATCGGACACTCTGCACCTTTTTCAAGGCATGGCGGCTTCCGGCAACCCCCGGCTAGAGGTCCAGGGCACAGATAGCAGGCCCTTCAAAATTTCCGCTGGAATTTTCTAGTGTGTTGATACAAGTTTATATTGGGGTATGTCCTTTCTTAATGGGGAAAGACGTGAATGTCTCTTGTATTGGTGTTAGCATTGAAGCCCGCTAATGAGCTAGCATTAGCATGCTTTTCCAGTAAATGAGCAGTATCACTGGTCCGTTAGCTTATGAAAGAGTTATTAAACATGGTTTTACAATAATTTAAAACGGTCGGGAGTTGGACCGCGGTTTATCATTATACCGTTTATCGTTACATTCCTACTTGCGTCAGGTATTTTTCGGCAGTCAAATGCAAGCAGTCGTGAAAGTTTTTACAGTGCGAGTGAAAGCAGAGATCTGCCACCACAAGCCCAGGGACAGTCTATTACCACAGAAACGTGCAGGCCAACCTTTATCACTTCTTTAAGTACTAAGAAAACACCGTTTAGAGACACTCTTGTGTTGCTTGGCAACACTTGGAACAATCCTGCTTTACTTCTTTCACCAGGAAGGCAAAGTGTGACCTTGGGGAATCTATAGGTATTGACGACTGTCATCCTGGCATTGTAACAACCCTACCTACTAATATAAACATTTTGACTGTCAGGAGACTTTGTTGGGCTTCTGTTCATTTGTATTTCCTTCCGGCTCACCAGAATAGTAGTTGATCATGTGCTCCAGGCACTGGAAGGTGAGGCGAGGGGAGATGTAGTACCAGCTGTTGTCCAGCCTGTAGATGCGATAGTGCTTCATGGGGCTGTGCCTGATCGAGAGCACGTACATACCTAAAAACCCACACAGAAAAGTCAGTCGAGCTGTCAATTTGTGGTGAGTTATTTTGAGGAAGATGCAGCTATCTTTTTAAAAAGCAGAAGTCGACAACCGTGTTTATGTTTTCCAGGCTTAGTCATTGTAGACTTTTGCAAGAGTCATGAAAGGTTTCTAGACAGATAAGAGTTCCTCACCGCGCTCCACAGAGCTCTCCCGTACCAGAAAGGAGCCCACCACGTTCCCAGGTAGAAGCAGCAGCTCCTCAGCCTTCTGCCTCGTCACCCCCTCGAACAGCCAACTGATGGATCAGTTAATAATCAGTCGCCACGGACTCTTTGTGCCAGGTGGATGTGTAGGTGTACCCACCCGTGGTACACTTTGGCCACATGACTGTCGGGGATGTAGTTCTTCTTTCCCGTCTGAATGGAACTAACCTTCCACCAGTAGGCGTCTCTAAGCACCAGCCAAAAGGGAATTAGAAACCATGACCTTTTGCAGGATATTGCAGTTCTCCGTTCAACAGCGGAACCAAACAAAAAAATGCGGATGAGCGTACTGCGAGATGAGGCTGAGCTTCTCCCCCATCTTGAAGATGGGCTTGCCGATGTCTGGAGACGGGTAGTCTGTGAGCACTACCATCAGGCTGTCCTCTGACCCTAGACACCAGATTGTTGACGTATCAAACGTGGCCTCCAACGTCATGTTCAGTTTGGCCTCAGGAGATCTCACCTCTTTGAGGGTTGCCAGGGTCTGTCACGTCGACTTTGGGACGGATGCCCACGCCTCGCATCACGTTACCCATCCTCCACCCGAATCAAACTTGGCCTGAAGTAAAGACAGAGACACATCAGCCTGGTTAACTTCCTATAGACGCCTGTCAACCAGCTCTCTCAACACTCCATGCACTAGAGGCACGCTCGGTCCGTGCGCTGGCATCTTCTTTCACTGAAAGCTGCAGAGAACAAGAACATTTCGGAGAAGGAACACAAGCAAAAAGTCGTACCCGTTTTGACATCAAGAGAGACGTGAGGAGCCATCGCAGCGGCCCTGGTGGCGGAGGTGTAGGCTCCTTAGTGTCGAGGAGAGTAATGACTTGTCAAGAGTCTGCTCGGGACTGACAACACACTTCCTGCCACAAAATGAGGAAGAGGAATGGCCGCAAGTGTTCAGCTAATTCACAGTACAACAAAACAAAGAGGACAGTACCATATACGGTACACTGAAAACATTAAGTGCACCTGACCAATCCAAACCATCTCTGGTACAATCTTTTGTGAGTATTTAGTCCATTTTATAGACCTACTTCATGAAATTCCTCTCAATAATTACCGTGAATTCCAGGCTATGGAGCGCACCTCTATTTAAGCCACACCAACAAAATGTTAGAAGAAATCAATATTTTTATTTATACAGTATTAGCCGCAGATATGTACTGGTACGAAAGATTTTGTAAATGTTTATTTGCATACCTTGAATGTTTCCAAGCGGTGCCTGTCACACAGCAGTAGAGATGCGCGGATAGGCAATTATTTGATCCGCAACCGCATCACAAAAGTCGTCATCCACCCGCCATCCACCCGAACTAACATTTGATCAAAACCACAACCACCCGCCACCCACCCGTTGTTATATATCTAATATAGACGATGCAAGGCATTAGTGAGGTTAGAAAGCTTTTGGCTGTTAAAGAAAGGAGACTGATCCAATGCAGCAGAGACATTCAATGCGTGCCACGCATTAATATCTCTTGGCTAAGAGATATTAATGCGTGATAATATTATTTATCATTATTATAATATTATTGTCATTTCCATTAAGAAAGTGTTGACTATTATTGTTATTTTTTCCCCTGGTCTTTAGTATTCCCTTTTTTAGTTTGTCGCGTACCACGTTTGCCATCTTTTTTTTTTTTTTTGTCTTCTTCTGTTGTGTTGTGTTGTGTCACGCCAAATTTCTTCCCCCTACAAAAACCTCCCCCGCCCCCAATTACTTCCGTGGTCATGTTTCCTCTTACGTCATTGACAGCGATCGATAGCACTTCGGCTTTGACTGCCCGTCGCTGGGAGGATACTTCCTTCGTCTTTGACAGCTGCTTGAATCTGAAGAAATCGATTATTGGTTTTTTTTGTACAGGCGCGAAACAGGACAGTCGCGTGCCGGTTAAGGACCCCCGGCAACTTTGTGATTTTATTGGACGCAGCTCCGAAAGTAAATAGGGGGGGGAATGTTTTTTGTAGGTGGGAAGAAAATTGGCGTGACAGCTGTAGCCGTGCCTGATGAGTAATTGCCTGTTTCAAAGAGTGCTGCTCGTTTTTCGTATGTGGGTAACAACATTTAACTATGTATATATATTTCCGAATTGGTTCAACCGCCACACGCCCGAATCTATTTAAAATCTATTTTTTTCGTCATGCATCCGCCCGACCCGCGGATTATCCGCGGTTGTGTCCGCAAACCGCGCATCTCTACACATCAGTAAAACGGCTGATCAAACAAAAAATAAGTTATCATCTTGGACCCCTTAGCTGCGTAAGCTAGCTCTCTGATCAGCTAAACAGACTCAATAACTCCACGGTGACGTTTTGGTGAATTTACGAAACTAAAAGAATACAAAAAGTAAGTTAAAACCACTACAGACACTTGTCCACGTTTTAACATATTTGCTAATGCGAACGACGCTAGCTTGATTACATTACGACAGCATGTACAAAAATGCATGAAAACACTCCTACAGACATCCCACATGGGACGCTTTAGTAAGTACAAACAGTTTTTTCTTATATTGTAAAACTTACAAACGTTGCTTGGAGTGATGATGAAGAATCCTTTTGAGCAGAAACGATATTGACGGTTTTACTTCCGGTTCAGGGCATTAAAACAGGGAGTACATTACCAACCCGCAACACCTGCAGTGAGAAAACTCATCCAAAAGTGACACGCCATTTCAGTGTCTGTGGAAAACTATTTTTTAAACACACATTGCTCTTAGCGAAGAAAAATGCAGAAATTAGTCGCACTGTTTTGCAAGCCACAGGAATCAAAGTGTAGGAAAAAAGTAGCGCTTGTAGTCCAGAATATACGTTAGCTAAAAAAGTGTATATATTTGGGTATTTCACTAATGCTAACTGTAAGCATACTATTGTTATCATGTTGGCTCTATTAGCTAATGTTGCTGATATTTTTGTTACTTGACGCTATCTGGCCAGTGTGCTAACTGTTAGCATTTCAGTTCGCCATTGCACAAAACTTCCACCAAAATTGCTTTTTCCAGTTATTTGAAAACAATTTAAATATTGTACTGGTTTTGAAAGTTAAAAACCAAAATGGTCCCCGCATCCTTCAATCAATCAATCAATGTTTACATATATATAGCCCTAAATCACAAGTGTCTCAAAGGGCTGCACAAGCCACAACGACATCCTCGGCTCAGATCCCAAATCAAGGCAAGGAAAAACTCAATGGGACAATGGAAACTTTGGAGAGGACCCCCCCCCCCCCCCCCCCCCAAGGACAACCGGTGTAATGGACGTCGAGTTAATCTAACATAATATTGTGAGAGTCCAGTCCATAGTGGATCTAACATAATAGTGTGAGAGTCCAGTCCATAGTGGATCTAACATAAAAGTGTGAGAGTCCAGTCCATAGTGGATCTAACATAAAAGTGTGAGAGTCCAGTCCATAGTGGATCTAACATAATAGTGTGAGAGTCCAGTCCATAGTGGATCTAACATAATAGTGAGAGAGTCCAGTCCATAGTGGATCTAACATAATAGTGTGAGAGTCCAGTCCATAGTGGATCTAACATAATAGTGTGAGAGTCCAGTCCATAGTGGATCTAACATAATAGTGAGAGAGTCCAGTCCATAGTGGATCTAACATAATAGTGTGAGAGTCCAGTCCATAGTGGATCTAACATAATAGTGTGAGAGTCCAGTCCATAGTGGATCTAACATAAAAGTGAGAGTCCAGTCCATAGTGGATCTAACATAATAGTGAGAGTCCAGTCCATAGTGGATCTAACATAATAGTGTGAGAGTCCAGTCCAAAGTGGCTCTAACATAATAGTGAAAGTCCAGTCTATAGTGGATCTAACATAATAGTGAGAATCCAGTCAATAGTGGATCTAACATAAAAGTAAGAGTCCAGTCCATAGTGGATCTAACATAATAGTGAGAGTCAAGTCCATGGTGGATCTAACATAAAAGTGAGAGTCCAGTCCATAGTGGATCTAACATAATAGTGAGAGTCCAGTCCATAGTGGATCTAACATAATAGTGTGAGAGTCCAGTCCATAGTGGATCTAACATAAAAGTGAGTGTCCAGTCCATAGTGGATCTAACATAATAGTGTGAGAGTCCAGTCCATAGTGGATCTAACATAATAGTGAGAGTCCAGTCCATAGTGGATCTAACATAATAGTGAGAGTCCAGTCCATAGTGGATCTAACATAACATAATAGTGAGAGTCCAGTCCATAGTGGGGCCAGCAGGAGACCATCCCAAGCGGAGACAGGTCAGCAGTGCAGAGATGTCCCCAACCGATGCACAGGCGAGCGGTCCACCCCGGGTCCCGACTTTGGACAGCCAGCACTTCATCCGTGGCCACCGAGCCTATGACCCCCTGTCCACGAGGGAGGGGTGGGCGGAGCAGAAAAGAAAAGAAACGGCAGATCAACTGGTCTAAAAGGGGGGTCTATTTAAAGGCTAGAGTATACAAATGAGTTTTAAGATGGGACTTTTAAGATGCTTCTACTGAGGTAGCATCTCTAACTGTTACCGGGAGGGCATTCCATAGTACTGGAGCCCCAATAGAAAACGCTCTATAGCCCGCAGACTTTTTTTGGGGCTCTGGGAATCACTAATAAGCCGGAGTTCTTTGAAGGCAGATTTCTTGCCGGGACATATGGTACAATACAATCAGCAAGATAGGATGGAGCTAGACCGTGTAGTATTTTATACGTAAGGAGTAAAACCTTAAAGTCACATATTAAGTGCACAGGAACCCAGTGCAGGTGAGCCAGTATAGGTATATATGTATATAAAGGTTAGGCGTAATATGATCAAACTTTCTTGTTCTTGTCAAAAGTCTAGCAGCCACATTTTGTACCAACTGTAATCTTTTAATGCTAGACATAGGGAGACCCCAAAATAATACGTTACAGTAATCGAGACGATCCTTAGTCTTAGTCTGTGGCCCTCCTGCTATAGATTGGATCCTGCTGATTGTCGACTGTGGACTAAATTCATACTTGCCAACCCTCCCGAATTTTCCGGGAGACTCCCAAATTTCAGTGCCTCCTGGGACAACCATTCTCCCGAATCTCTCCCGATTTCCAGCCGGACTTAAGGCACGCCCCCTCCAGGCCCGTACGGACCTGAGTGAGGACAGCCTGTCGTCACGTCCGCTTGGCCAACCAAAAAGTAACCACAGAACACTATACCGTACATAGTGTTCCGTGGTTACTTTTTGGTTGCCAAACGGTTTACGTTGTATTGCGCACCCTGACGGCAAGTGTGGGAGTCGTTTCTGAAGTATGAAGCAAAGGGACGTAACTTCGTCACCTCGCCTGGTTATCGACTCCAACCCAGAATATTACACCGCCCATACCCATGCTCCTTCGAAGGCTGTGCTACTGAAATTCAAGTATTTCTTACTGGCTGCAAAGCATTGCAGCCAGTAAGAAATACTTGAATTTCAGTGAATTTTAGCTGTAAATATACTCCTCCATCCTTAACCCGGTATCCCCCCCACAAAATCTCCCAAATTGGAGGTCTCAAGGTCGGCAAGTATGACTAAATCTAACGAGCCAGATTGGACTATGAAAATCTGTAGACACCCCTCCCCCCCCAAGGCTAAAATGTGAGGTCTGTACATAAAACATTAACCTCATCATTAGCATACAAACCTCCACAAAGTGTTACTAGCAGCTGTTGGTCCTGTTAAAGCTAATATTTAGCAGTCAGGGACTTCCCTGTGGCGGTAGTTTACAGAAGCCCCCAGAACTTGACTGATGTTTGTTATTACAGCGCACGTCGGGGAAGTCGTAAGCAATTTTCAGAAGACAGTTAATGCTTTGTAAGTAGTTTTCATAAAGACCGAAGCTTTCCGTCTAAAATTACAGACTGGAAAAATTTGCCTGCATTTTTTTTTTCTGGAAGCTTGAGTCCTGATGTGTTTGTCATCAGGGTTCAAGTTTTTTTTTTCTCCCCTAAGGTTCTTTTTATGCCCTTACACCATTCCACATTCGTTACTGCCGCTGAGAATAGCAACATCTATAACAGGGGTCACCAACGCGGTGCCCGCGGGCACCAGGTAGCCCGTAAGGGCCAGATGAGTAGCCCGCCGGCCTGTTCTAAAAATAGCTCAAATAGCAGCACTTACCAGTGAGCTGCATCTATTTTTTAAATTGTATTTATTTACTAGCAAGCTGGTCTCGCTTTGCCCGACATTTTTAATTCTAAGAGAGACAAAACTCAAATAGAATTTGAAAATCCAAGAAAATATTTTAAAGACTTGGTGGTCTTGTTTAAATAAATTCATTCATTTTTTTTACTTTGCTTCTTATAATTTTCAGAAAGACAATTTTAGAGAAAAAATACAACCTTAAAAATGATTTTAGGATTTTTAAACACATATACCTTTTTTACCTTTTAAATTCCTTCCTTTTCTTTCCTGACAATTTAAATCAATGTTCAAGTAAAAAAAAAATTTTTATTGTAAAGAATAATAAATAGATTTTAATTTAATTCTTCATTTTAGCTTCTATTTTTCTGACGAAGAATATTTGTGAAATATTTCTTCAAACTTATTATGATTAAAATTCAAAAAAATTATTCTGGCAAATCCAGAAAATCTGTAGAATCAAATTTAAATCTTATTTCAAAGTCTTTTGAATTTTTTTTTTAATTTTTGTTCTGGAAAATCTAGAAAAAATAGTCATTTGTCTTTGTTAGAAATATAGCTTGGTCCAATTTGCTATATACTCTAACAAAGTGTAGATTGGATTTTAACCTATTTAAAACATGTCATCAAAATTCTAAAATTAATCTTAATCAGGAAAAATTACTAATGATGTTCCATAAATTATTTTTTCAAGTTTTTCTCTTCTTTTTTTCGGTTGAATTTTGAATTTTAAAGAGTCGAAATTGAAGACAAAATATGTTTCAAAATTTAATTGTAATTTTTTTTGGTGTTTTCTCCTCTTTTAAACCGTTCAATTAAGTGTAAATATCATTAATTATTAATAATAACATAGAGTTAAAGGTAAATTGAGCAAATTGGCTATTTCTGGCAATTTATTTAAGTGTGTATCAAACTGGTAGCCCTTCGCATTAATCAGTACCCAAGAAGTAGCTCTTGCTTTCAAAAAGGTTGGTGACCCCTGATATATAAGAAGGAAGAAGTCCGTCTGACCTCACTGGATCTGGGAAACCACAAAAAGACTTTTGTTGTTACGCTACATGCTCCTGTACGTCTTCACCTCGTTCAGCAGCTGCAAAGTGGAAACACTTAACATTCAACATCCCCGAGGATGGTTCAATTCTGTATTTGGCCACAATTCCCTGGTATCTGTAAATCTACTCATTACGGCCGTTTTTCCACCAAGTTCCTGTAACCTTTAGTTTCTGGAACCGTAGGTCCCAGTGGACCTGTGTGCTTTCCACCACATTTCACAGTTCAAGGTAGTTTATAGAAGTCAGGTTGATGATGCATGGCAGAGTGGTACAAAATAACTCTAATATGAACATTTCATATCACCATTATTGTCACCAAAATGATCATTATTATCACAGTACGTGCTCAAAAAGTACATTTATAACCAGGTTTTACGAAACCAAAAGCAGTGTAGTTGTCACGTCGTGTAAATGGTAAATAAAAACAGAATATAATGATTTGCAAATCATTTTCAACTTATATTCAATTGAATAGACTGCAAAGACAAGATATTTAAGGTTGAAACTGAGAAACTTAATTTTTTTCCGCAAATAATGATTAACTTAGAATTTAATGGCAGCAACACATTGCAAAAAAATTGCCACAGGGGCATTTTTACCACTGTGTTACATGGCCTTTCCTTTTAACAACACTCAGTAAAGGTTTGGGAACTGAGGAGACACATTTTTGAAGTGGAATTATTTCCCATTCTTGCTTGATGTACAGCTTAAGTTGTTTAACAGTCTCCCTTCTCATATTTTAGCCTTCACACATTTTCAATGGGAGACAGGTCTGGACTACAGGCAGGCCAGTCTAGTACCCGCACTCTTTTACTATGAAGCCACACTGTTGTAACACGTGGCTTGGCATTGTCTTGCTGAAATAAGCAGGGGCGTCCATGGTAATGTTGCTTGGATGGCAACATATGTTGCTCCAAAACCTGTATGTACCTTTCAGCATTAATGGTGCCTTCACAGATGTGTAAGTTACCCATGTCTTGGGCACTAATACACCCCCATACCATCACACATGCTGGATTTTCAACTTTGCGCCTATAACAGTCCAGATGGTTCTTTGGGAATTGTGGAACTTTGAAAAATGTCCCATTCTTTTCAATGGGAATTTCGGGAGAAGTGGGCATTTTGGGGGAAATGTTACAAGACTTGAATGTTCTGAATGAGTTGAGATGGTTGGTGTTGAAGTAGTAATATTTTTAATTAAGAAATGGTATTAAGGAACTCCTGGAATTTCGGGAAAACCGGGAATTTTTCCAGTTCGAAAAACATAGTTTTTTTGTCCTGAATTAGAGGAATGTTTTGACAATGGAACGGTTGAAGTGGGTTGAAAAATGTGGAAGGAGTAGTAGCCAGAAAAACGGGTCAAAGAGAATTCTAAGAATTCCTGGAATTTTTTTGAACTTGGAAAAATTATAGTTTAAATGTCCAGAATGAGTGGAATGGTTTGAATCGGTTGAAAAATGTGGGAATTGGGGAAGTTTAAAAAAACAAATAATTCATTTTGAATGGGGAAAATGTCCCTGAAAACTGGGAATTCTTGTAAATCGAGGAATATTTTAAAACTGTTGAACAGGCTGAATATTTTGGAGTTGTAACGGTTTGAATCGGATGAAAAATGTGGGAATTGTGGAACTTTGAAAAATGTCCCATTCTTTTCAATGGGAATTTTGGGAGAAGTGGGAATTTTGGGGGAAATGTTACAAGACTTGAATGTTCTGAATGAGTTGAAATGGTTGGTGTTGAAGTAGTTAAATGTTTAATTGAGAAATGGTATTAAGGAATTCCTGGAATTTCGGGAAAATCTGGAATTTTTCCAGTTCAAAAAACATAATTTTTTTTGTCCTGAATTAGAGGAATGTTTTGACAATAGAACGGTTGAAGTGGGTTGAAAAATGTGGAAGGAGTATTTGCCAGAAAAAAGGGTCAAAGAGAATTCTAAGAATTCCTGGAATTTTTTTTAACTTGGAAAAATTATAGTTTAAATGTCCAGAACGAGTGAAATGGTTTGAATCGGTTGAAAAATGTGGGAATTGGTGAAGTTTAAAAAAATAAATAATTCATTTTGAATGGGGAAAATGTCCCTGAAAACTGGGAATTCTTGGAAATCGAGGAGTTTGTTTTTTTTAATTGTTGAAGGAGAGCTTACAATTTTGAACAGGCTGAATATTTTGTAGTTGGAACGGTTTGAATCGAATGAAAAATGTGGGAATTGTGTAACTTTGAAAAATGTCCCATTCTTTTCAATGGGAATTTCATGGGAATTTCGGGGAAAATGTTAAAAGACTTGAATGTTCTGAATGAGTTGAAATGGTTGGTGTTGAAGTAGTAACATTTTTAATTGAGAAATGGTATTAAGGAATTTTGGGAAAACCGGGAATTTTTCCAGTTCAAAAAACACAGTTTTTTGTCCTGAATTAGAGGAATGTTTTGACAGTGGAACGGTTGAAGTGGGTTGAAAAATGTGGAAGGAGTAGTCGCCAGAAAAAAAGGTCAAAGGGACTTCTAGGAATTCCTGGAATTTTTTGGAACTTGGAAAAAATATAGTTTGAATGTCCAGAATGAGTGGAATATGTTGATGTTGGAATGGTTTGAATCGGTTGAAAAATGTGGGAATTGTGGAAGATTAAAAAAATAGATGATTCATTTTGAATGGGGCAAATGTCCCTGAAAACTGGGAATTCTTGTAAATCAAGGAGTTTTTTTAAAACTGTTGAACAGGCTGAATATTTTGGAGTTGGAACGGTTTGAATCGGATGAAAAATGTGGGAATTGTGGAACTTTGAAAAATGTCCCATTCTTTTCAAGGGGAATTTCGGGAGAAGTGGGAATTTTGGGGGAAATGTTACAAGACTTGAATGTTCTGAATGAGTTGAAATGGTTGGTGTTGAAGTAGTAACATTTTTAATTGAGAAATGGTATTAAGGAACTCCTGGAATTTCGGGAAAACCGGGAATTTTTCCAGTTCGAAAAACATCGTTTTTTTGTCCTGAATTAGAGGAAGGTTTTGACAATGGAACGGTTGAAGTGGGTTGAAAAATGTGGAAGGAGTAGTAGCCAGAAAAACGGGTCAAAGAGAATTGTAAGAATTCCTGGAATTTTTTTGAACTTGGAAAAATTATAGTTTAAATGTCCAGAATGAGTGGAATGGTTTGAATCGGTTGAAAAATGTGGGAATTGGGGAAGTTTAAAAAAACAAATAATTCATTTTGAATGGGGAAAATGTCCCTGAAAACTGGGAATTCTTGGAAATCGAGTTGGTTTTTTTTAATTGTTGAAGGAGAGCTTACAATTTTGAACAGGCTGAATATTTTGGAGTTGGAACGGTTTGAATCGAATGAAAAATGTGGGAATTTTGTAACTTTGAAAAATGTCCCATTCTTTTCAATGGGAATTTCATGGGAATTTCGGGGAAAATGTTAAAAGACTTGAATGTTCTGAATGAGTTGAAATGGTTGGTGTTGAAGTAGTAACATTTTTAATTGAGAAATGGTATTAAGGAATTCCTGGAATTTCGGGAAAACCAGGAATTTTTCCAGTTAAAAAAACATAGGTTTTTTTGTCCTGAATTAGAGGAATGTTTTGACAATGGAACGGTTGAAGTGGGTTGAAAAATGTGGAAGGAGTAGTCGCCAGAAAAAAGGGTCAAAGGGAATTCTAGGAATTCCTGGATTTTTTTGGAACTTGGAAAAATTATAGTTTGAATGTCCAGAATGAGTGGAATATGTCAAAGGTGAAATGGTTTGAATCGGTAGAAAAATTTGGAAATGGTGGAAGCCTGAAAAATGGCCAATTCATTTTAAATGGGGAAAAATGTCCCTGAAACCTGGAATCCTGGGAAATCTGGGAATTTTTGGAATTTGTCAAGGGAAAGGCCGCGATTTCCGAATAGGCTGAACAGTTTGAATCGGATGAAAAATATGGAGAAGAAGAAGAATAAATAGAGGCATTTTGGTGTAGAAAACCATGTGTGTGAATGTTTGGAGCATTCACACAATAAGGCAACAAGAGAAGTATCCAACATTTCTTTTCTAAAGAAAATTCATTTTTTTGACACCCCTATATTTACCCAGCTAGTTTTTGGTGGTAATTCATTTACCAGGGTAAATTGGAAAGTTTCAGCCCTAGGAAAGGGCCTTATCATACTAAAAGTCCCAGGATTGGGTCCAAATTTGCTCCTAAGGACTTCTTGTGAACTTCATCCCAGTCCTGAAACATAAAGTCCTGTACAAAAATACCCAAAAAAGAACCCGTCTATTGGCTGTTTTTGTCCGCTTTGTTGCGGAGAGAATGACATCAGGGACCGCGGTAATGATTCAAACAGAACCTTTCAAGCGGCTTGTGAGGTTATTCCAGGATCCTTGAGACTTTGTGGAAGTCCTGCAACTGTAGTGAAAGTCTTCCTCACTGTGGGGCCCCACCTGTGCGTCCCGTCCCGCTCCACCTCAAGGCGGAGATAATGCCAGGCTTTACGTCCCCCGGGCCGGGTAACTACGGGTTACCGTGCCAACGCCGGACCCTGCCAAGCCCATAATGAGCTGCCTTCAGGCATCCAGATGGGAGATAATCGCCATGTCATCATTTATTACCTAGTCATTACTCGCCAGCGAGCTATTTTCACGGCGTGCGTTTTCACTGTGCACCTGTGCAAGAAGAAGGCACGTCCATCCCTCCTCTTTTGGACCGCCTCTGACCCACATCTGATAACGTCTTTGGAAGAATGCACCAGTGATCTGGAAGCCTCAATCTGCAGGGACATTAAAGCCAGCATGGAGTGCTTGGTGGCCCCTGGCTCCCCCCGTGGTGCACACTGACGCCAAGCGTCTGTTACGTAACGAAGCAAAGGCTCCAGGCTTTCTTTTCCACTGGCTGCTGGTCCAATTCCCCGCTGGCACTTCCATGAGGAGCTTTGACTTTTTCTCAGGACCGTTCCACAGCATTTGTCATCCTAAGCCAGGCAGAGATATCCTTTTGTGTTTGGAAAGACGGAATCGTGACTTTGCTAAAACTGCTTGTCCAAGCTAAATAAAGTAACTTTCACCAAAATAAATCTCCTTTGGATGTGATTTCCTGCATCCATCTCTCTGTTTTAAGTACCGATGATCTTGTCCAGGACCGCAAATAGGGATGGGTAAATGCCAACAAAGAAATTGGCTCCACTTCTCCAAGAATGCCCTCTATTAGGCCATTTTCCACCACAAAGTTCAGGAACTTTTGGTTCCTGGGACCTCTGGTTCCTGGATCTATAGCAGACCTGGGCAATTTAAGGCTCCGGCTTTCTTGGCTCCACTTCTCCAAGAATGCCCTACATTAGGCCCTTTTCCACCACACAGTTCAGGAACTTTTGGTTCCTGGGACCTCTGGTTCCTGGATCTATAGCAGACCTGGGCAAATTAAGTCTCCAGGCTTTCTTTTCCACTGGCTGCTGGTCCAATTCCCCGCTGGCACTTCCATGAGGAGCTTTGACTTCTTCTCAGGACCGTTCCACGGCATTTGTCATCCTAAGCCAGGCAGAGATATCCTTTTGTGTTTGGAAAGACGGAATCGGGACTTTGCTAAAACTGCTTGCCCAAGCTAAACAAAGTACTTTCAACAAAATAAATCGCCTTTGGATGTGATTTCCTGCATCCATCTCTGTTTTAAGTACCGATGATCTTGTCCAGGACCGCAAATAGGGATGGGTAAATGCCAACAAAGAAATTGGCTCCACTTCTCCAAGAATGCCCTCTATTAGGCCATTTTCCACCACAAAGTTCAGGAACTTTTGGTTCCTGGGACCTCTGGTTCCTGGATCTATAGCAGACCTGGGCAAATTAAGGCTCCCGGCTTTCTTGGCTCCACTTCTCCAAGAATGCCCTACATTAGGCCCTTTTCCACCACAAAGTTCAGGAACTTTTGGTTCCTGGGACCTCTGGTTCCTGGATCTATAGCAGACCTGGGCAAATTAAGTCTCCAGGCTTTCTTTTCCACTGGCTGCTGGTCCAATTCCCCGCTGGCACTTCCATGAGGAGCTCTGACTTCTTCTCAGGACCATTCCACGGCATTTGTCATCCTAAGCCAGGCAGAGATATCCTTTTGTGTTTGGAAAGACGGAATCGTGACTTTGCTAAAACTGCTTGCCCGAGCTAAACAAAGTACTTTCAACAAAATAAATCGCCTTTGGAAGTGATTTCCTGCATCCATCTCTCTGTTTTAAGTACCGATGATCTTGTCCAGGACCGCAAATAGGGATGGGTAAATGCCAACAAAGAAATTGGCTCCACTTCTCTAAGAATGCCCTCTTTTAGGCCCTTTTCCACCACACAGTTCAGGAACTTTTGGTTCCTGGGACCTCTGGTTCCTGGATCTATAGCAGACCTGGGCAAATTAAGTCTCCAGGCTTTCTTTTCCACTGGCTGCTGGTCCAATTCCCCGCTGGCACTTCCATGAGGAGCTTTGACTTCTTCTCAGGACCGTTCCACGGCATTTGTCATCCTAAGCCAGGCAGAGATATCCTTTTGTTTGGAAAGACGGAATCGTGACTTTGCTAAAACTGCTTGCCCGAGCTAAACAAAGTACTTTCAACAAAATAAATCGCCTTTGGAAGTGATTTCCTGCATCCATCTCTCTGTTTTAAGTACAGATGATCTTGTCCAGGACCACAAATAGGGATGGGTAAATGCCAACAAAGAAATTGGCTCCACTTCTCCAAGAATGCCCTCTATTAGGCCATTTTCCACCACAAAGTTCAGGAACTTTTGGTTCCTGGGACCTCTGGTTCCTGGATCTATAGCAGACCTGGGCAAATTAAGACTCCCGGCTTTCTTGGCTCCACTTCTCCAAGAATGCCCTACATTAGGCCCTTTTCCACCACAAAGTTCAGGAACTTTTGGTTCCTGGATCTATAGCAGACCTGGGCAAATTAAGTCTCCAGGCTTTCTTTTCCACTGGCTGCTGGTCCAATTCCCCGCTGGCACTTCCATGAGGAGCTCTGACTTCTTCTCAGGACCATTCCACGGCATTTGTCATCCTAAGCCAGGCAGAGATATCCTTTTGTGTTTGGAAAGACGGAATCGGGACTTTGCTAAAACTGCTTGCCCGAGCTAAACAAAGTACTTTCAACAAAATAAATCGCCTTTGGAAGTGATTTCCTGCATCCATCTCTCTGTTTTAAGTACCGATGATCTTGTCCAGGACCACAAATAGGGATGGGTAAATGCCAACAAAGAAATTGGCTCCACTTCTCCAAGAATGCCCTCTATTAGGCCTTTTTCCACCACACAGTTCAGGAACTTTTGGTTCCTGGGACCTCTGGTTCCTGGATCTATAGCAGACCTGGGCAAATTAAGGCCTGTTAGGCTTTTCAATCTGGCCCGCCGGACCTTCCTAAATAATTTTGTTCGATCTTTAAGATGGAAAGTGTAGCTGCCATTATGATGTGCAGTGATGTTTTCTAATTACCGGAAGTCTTCAACTATACAAAGTCTTTCAATGGTTACAATCTGTGCTTTTGCATGATATACTAGTTACTATGGTCATCTAATTAGTTACTATGGTCATCTAAGTGACAAGGCACCAAGCAGTGTGGGCGGAGAGCGTTTCCACAGACTGTTTCCAGAGCGGCCAGCCTGAAATGCAGGTGTCAGGACAGACGCGGAAGGAGATTTTTACAACAAAGTTCTAAAACTTAGTGATATATAAGATATATCAGATTGTAGGTGGGGTTTTTTTACCCTTCGCGTTCATATTTTGCTGTGTTTGTTGCATTTTGCTTGATTGTAAAATATGTGGATGGAGAGGGGGTGTGACGTTCATATGTTGTCAATATTCAGTGTTTTATCCTTCATAGTTAATATTGTAAATCCCACATTCTTTATTTTCATGTACATTTTGGGTGTGTCATTCAGTAAAAAAAATGTTAATTCCATTTCGTTATTTTAAGGCGGTCTGTCATAAAGTTTTTAGAATTCAATCAGGCATTATTGTGAGGTTTTGTATTAGTGTTCCTAAAAATAGGACCCAAGCACACATATTGTACAGCAGATTTTCACAGCTTATATATATATATATATATATATATATACACTACCGTTCAAAATTTTGGGGTCACATTGAAATGTCCTTATTTTTGAAGGAAAAGCACTGTACTTTTCAATGAAGATAACTTTAAACTAGTCTTAACTTTAAAGAAATACACTCTATACCAGGGGTGGGCAATTAATTTTTACCGGGGGCCGCATGAGCAACCCGAGCACTGCTGGAGGGCCACACGACAATATTTCAATTAAATTTTGCTCAAATTATTTTTGATATACTGTAAGATAGATAATAATAATAATAATAATAATATTTTCATTTAACCTAACTTATCTTTATACAAAAGCAG
Source organism: Entelurus aequoreus (assembly GCF_033978785.1). Taxonomy (NCBI): domain Eukaryota; kingdom Metazoa; phylum Chordata; class Actinopteri; order Syngnathiformes; family Syngnathidae; genus Entelurus; species Entelurus aequoreus. The sequence continues at coordinate 14,526,724 of NC_084735.1, read as the reverse complement.
ATGGCTTTTGATGGTTTTATTTTTAACACTTTCTTACACAACACTTCCTGATGTATATTACAATACAAAAATTTCAATTTCTGTCACTTTATCCTGCATCCTCTTTGTTGTAAAACCTTTATTTAACCAGATAAGAAAACGTTGTGAACGTAGCACGTACGCCTGTAAGGTGATTGGCGAAGAAGGAGGAAGCGTTGCTGTTGCGGAAATGAGGAGTGAGGATTGGTTTTCCTTTTGGAAAGAACGAGATAAGTTGAGCTGTGTTAGTATAGCATGCTCAATAAAAGTTTAAAAAGTGCATCAGACTTGGTGTGCACTTCTTCTGGACGCTACAATTGATGTCAGAAGTGGGATGAAATGCCTCCCAGTTCGCCTTGCCATCAAACCTGGGAGTCTTCATTGAGGGCGGAATTCCCCCCGTGGCAAGCAGCGTGGCTGCACCTGTAAACGCTCTCTCTCTCTCTCTGTCTCTCTCTCTCTTTGCGGCGAGCTCCTCACTTGGCACGTACCTCCCGATGACGTAGCACACAAACAGTGCAGTATGCGCAAAGTTTTACTTCTGCCACCAATTGTAGCGTCCAGAAGAAGTGCACATCAAGTCTGACGCTCTTTTTAAACTTTTATTGAGCAAGCTATACTAACACAGCTCAACATATCTCGTTCCTTCCACACGCACGTCTCCTCACTCCTCATTTACGCAACTCAAGAAGACAACATCTACTTCAGCAGGTCGTTACACTATATTCTTTAAACACAGCAACGTGTGTACCACAAATAAGCACACGGCTTTACCTTTACTTGTCTTGTTGAAAACACGCCATTCGTCATCAACTTTTCTCTTTTTAGCGTTTCGGGGATAACCGCTGTGCGCCTTCCCTCACAGGACATACGCACATATAACACTTTTCAAAATAAAAGCAGCACAGTTGTATTGCACGCACGACAAAGATGTTTTTTTAAATTTATTTTGTAATTTGAGATTGCCGCTGCGCGCACGAGCATACGTCCACACGGAAGTAATACAAATAACGCTTTTCAAAACAAAAGCAGCACCGTTGTATTGCACACTCGAAATAGATGCTTTTTAAAATTTATTTTGTAATTTATAATTGGCCTCACGCGGGCCGGACAGGGACGTACAAAGGGCCGGATGCGGCCCGCGGGCCGCACAATGCCCAGGTCTGATCTATACATTGCTAATGTGGTAAATGACTATTCTAGCTGCAAATGTCTGGTTTTTGGTGCAATATCTACATAGGTGTATTGAGGCCCATTTCCAGAAACTATCACTCCAGTGTTCTAATGGTACAATGTGTTTGCTCATTGGCTCAGAAGGCTAATTGATGATTAGAAAACCCTTGTGCAATCATGTTCACACATCTGAAAACAGTTTAGCTCGTTACAGAAGCTACAAAACTGACCTTCCTTTGAGCAGATTGAGTTTCTGGAGCATCACATTTGTGGGGTCAATTAAACGCTCAAAATGGCCAGAAAAAGAGAACTTTCATCTGAAACTCGACAGTCTATTCTTGTTCTTAGAAATGAAGGCTATTCCACAAAATTGTTTGGGTGACCCCAAACTTTTGAACGGTAGTGTATGTGTGTGTGTGTGTATCTATACAGTATGTGTGTAAATGTGTATATATATATGTGTATGTATATGTGTGTTTGTAAATGTGTGTGTATATGTACAGTGTATATATGTATATACATATATGTAAAAGTGTATATATATATATGTAAATGTGTGTATATATATATATATATATATATATGTGTATATGTATGTACTGTATGTATGTGTATATATACAGCATATATACACATACATATATACACACATATACTGTGTATATATATATGAATATATATATATATATATATATACACATATACATATATATACACATATATATATGTGTATATATATATGTATATGTGTATATATATATATATATATATATATATATATATATACACAGTATATGTGTGTATATATGTATGTGTATATATACTGTATTTATACATGTAATATATACTGTGTATATATATATGTGTATATATATATATATGTGTATATATATATATATGTGTATATATATATATATATATATATATATATATATATATATATATATATGTATGTGTATATATATATATATGTATGTGTATATATATATATATATATATACAGGTATATATATATATATATATGTATGTGTATATATATATATATATATATGTATGTGTATATATATATATATATATATGTATGTGTATATATATATATATATATATACACAGGTATATATATATATATATATATATATATATATAAATAAAATTCCATTCCGTTTTTTCAGGCGGTCTGTCATAATGTTTTTAGCATTCAATCAGACATTATTGTGAAGTTTTGTATCAGTGTTCGTAAAAATCAGATATGCCGGCCCCCAGACACATTTCTTAGGTCACAGTTATTTTACTAAGAAGTAATTGAAATACAAAGCAATTCTATTCAAAACGATATGATTTAAAAAATATAGTGTACCGAATTGTTCATAAAAAAAATCAGTCCAACAGTCAGAAAGTCGTCCTCTCAGTAAATGATGAATTCATGAGGGTTAGTCAAGTCTTAATGGTTCACTTCAGTGGTAAATAATGTATGAATAATAAATGTCAGTGTTTATCTTAGGCATGGGCTTTAGCGTTAGCATTCTGTTCACTTGGGTTAAGGCTAATAACTCCACAAATGGAGTGTCACTGACTACTTTGACAACATGTAATACAGTAAATAGTTAATATTTGATGTTATTTCCTTTTATATCACATTTATCCAACAAAGTCCGAGTAGGAAGCAGCTAAAGTCATTGCTTCGAGTCCAGCTTCATACTCCTCTGTAAGTACGTTTAAAAGAGTTTGTCCACTTCTCGCAGTGTTCCACCGATCAGCGTTAAACAGCGCAGCCTAACCCCGAAAAAGTCCCACCTCGCTAGGAAGAACTCTGAAAGGTTCCTGAAGAACTAAATCTACCCCGGTCGTTTATGGTGGAAACACAGGGGGAACTGAAGTGGGAAAGTTCCTGGAAAAGTGCCATTGATCCTAATATACGTTGGCTTTTCTTTTGACATGCTACTGGTTAGCATTAGCAAAAACATTTGTATGCACGTACAACACTTGAAACCTTTAGCATATCAGTATGTGGAATTAAACTATGGAATGGTCAATAAACAATGTACTGATATGATCCACTTTGAGAAACTGTTGAAGGTGTTTACAAAGCCCAAGGAAGAAGAATCCTGATATACTTCTTGAACCTCAATCTTTGATTTCTGCTTCTTCCTGCTCCTTTTCGGGCTTGTTGTGATGACAAACTAATTATTGTAATTATGCGTGTTTGAAGAGAACTAATAGCATAACCAGAAATGGTCCATAGGTGTGAGTGTGAATATATGTGCCCTCTGATGAACTGCCAACCAGTCCACGGTGTCCAACGTCTGCTTTGTGCGCCTTGGTCTTGTACTCCAGTCAGTGGAGATGGACTGAACCGCCTTGGTCTTGTACTCCAGTCAGTGGAGTTGGACTGAACCGCCTTGGTCTTGTCCTCCAGTCAATGGAGTTGGACTGAAGCGCCTTGGTCTTGTCCTCCAGTCAATGGAGTTGGACTGAAGCGCCTTGGTCTTGTCCTCCAGTCAGTGGAGTTGGACAGAACCGCCTTGGTCTTGTCCTCCAGTCAGTGGAGTTGGACTGAACCGCCTTGGTCTTGTCCTCCAGTCAGTGGAGTTGGACTGAACCGCCTTGGTCTTGTCCTCCAGTCAGTGGAGTTGGACTGAACCGCCTTGTTCTTGTCCTCCTCCAGTCAGTGGAGTTGGACTGAACCGCCTTGGTCTTGTCCTCTAGTCAGTGGAGTTGGACTGAACCGCCTTGGTTTTGTCCTCCAGTCAGTGGAGTTGGACTGAACCGCCTTGGTCTTGTCCTCCAGTTAGTGGAGTTGGACTGAACCCCCTTGGTCTTGTCCTCCTCCAGTCAGTGGAGTTGGACTGAACCGCCTTGGTCTTGTCCTCCAGTCAGTGGAGTTGGACTGAACCACGCTGCATCATTTTTACATTCTCCCAGTGTGTGCGGGATCTGCTCTAAATCCAGTTTACGACTTGACTATGAAGTTTTCCCCGACCTTTGGAATGTAGCGACAGATGGAGCATATCTCGGAACCCAGGACCTCCCACTGCTGATCATGTCCTGCTACTTCTCCGCCACTAGGGGGAATATCTCGTAATTGCTATGATAGGCTGAGATTTATTAGGACAGGGCGACGATCCCAGAAGTCCTAGGCGTGGGCTGACATCGGGTCGGCCAAGATAAACACTCTAAAGCATTTCTAACGACAAAGCATTCCTACGGTAGGCGGCGTTCACACAATCAGTAAACGCTTGAAACGTCCACGACCAGGACATTTATATCCCAGACAGACCGGGAATGTGTTTGGTTCCTGCTAAAGCGGTGTTTGTTTAGTCCACCAGCCAGGGATGAGTTGGCAGTCGACTTCTGGTAGCATCCAGATTTTTTTTGTGTCTGATAGCGGCCGACATGTACTCTGAATCCCGGATCTGATATAGAGAGGCATGTGCGGGTCCTTCATGCGGGTGTGACGGGTTTACTCAAACATGCTTTAAGAGGGACGTGACTCTTTAGATCAGGGGTGTCCAAACTTTTGGACTTGGACCTGCACCATTGGGCTAAAAAAAGTAACTATATATATATATATATATATATATATATATATATATATATATATATATATATATATATATATATATATATATATATATATATATATATATATATATATATATATATATATATATATATATGTGTATGTGTATGTATGTGTGGGAAAAAAATCACAAGACTATTTCATCTCTACAGGCCTGTTTCATGAGGGGTTTACCTCAATCCTCAGGAGATTTATATATATATATATATATCATGCAGCTAAAATGTGCCAAACATGGATAAGTGTGAAAAGAGTGTTTAGCATTTTCCCCATAATGCATTGCAGGGGATTTAAATGGGCGTACTTATGAATTATGTGTTGTGATTTGATTTTTTTTAAATAGCCACAAAGTTCATGTGTGACCATGTGTGTTGGCTTTTTGTGTTAAGTTTATTTGCGCCATGCGTGTAAAGGTTGTTAGGATTGGGCCATTTATTTTAAAATGCTGTGTTTTGCACTTTAAAGTCCAATTCATGGTCATTAACCCGGGAGACTCACATTGTCCACAAGATAGCGACAAAGTTGCAGCAATTACACTGTCAGATGAATTAAGTTTAAAGGCCCTCATCCAACTGGTGAAGTCTTGCGAGCCGTAGTTTGGACACCGGCTTTAGATTGGAGTGGCTTGTTTTATTTAAACAGCAGAATTTGAGTGGATAGCCAGACAATGCTAGGTGCTAATGCTAATCTGCCTCCAAACTTTAAAAGGAATACTGCATTTTGTATGCCTGATGATGAACAGAAAGGCAATGTTATCGTAGCACCACTAAAATATCGTAGCATAGTTGAGGTAGCATAGTTGAGGTACCATAGTTGACCTAACATAGTGGATGTAGCATAGTTGATGTAGCATAGTTGACCTAGCATAGTTGATTTAGCATAGTGGATGTAGCATAGTTGATGTAGCATAGTTGAGGTAGCATAGTTGATGTAGCATTGTTGATGTAGCATAGTTGACGTAGCATAGTTGACGTAGCATAGTTGACCTAGCATAGTTGGTAGCATAGTTGACCTAGCATAGTTGATGTAGCATAGTTGATGTAGCATAGTGGATGTAGCATAGTTGATGTAGCATAGTGGATGTAGCATAGTTGATGTAGCATTGTTGATGTAGCATAGTTGATGTAGCATAGTTGACATAGCATAATGACGTAGCATAATTGACGTAGCATAGTTGACATAGCATAGTTGACGTAGCATAGTTGGTAGCATAGTTGATGTAGCATAGTTGATGTAGCATAGTTGACGTAGCATAGTTGACCTAGCATAGTTGACGTAGCATAGTTGACCTAGCATAGTTGACGTAGCATTGTTGACCTATCATAGTTGACATAGTGTTGTGCTGACATAGTGTTCAGGCTAGCCTGCAGAATTGTCTTGCACAGACTCTGGCAGAGCTGACAACTAGTCTTTCTTTTTTTTCCCTTCTGTGAGCGTCAGTGGGCTGCAGACCGCAGCTATATAAAGTGTGTGTAATTACCCACTGCTCTCTACATACCTTCAAATAAACAACCAGCAAGTGGGAAATGTCCAGAATCAGAAGCAAATATGTGGAACACTACAGAAGTCTTTGCTGTCTGATGTTCACTTTTTTAAAGCAAAGACTACTCTAATGGTCTGTTCTTCATTTTAAAGCAAAGACTACTCTAATGGTCTGTTCTTCATCTTAAAGCAAAGACTACTCTAATGGTCTGTTCTTCATCTTAAAGCAAAGACTACTCTAATGGTCTGTTCTTCATCTTAAAGCAAAGACTACTCTAATTGTCTGTTCTTCATTTTAAGGCAAAGACTACTCTTATTGTCTGTTCTTCATTTTAAGGCAAAGACTACTCTTATTGTCTGTTCTTCATTTTAAAGCAAAGACTACTCTAATGGTCTGTTCTTCATTTTAAAGCAAAGACTACTCTAATGGTCTGTTCTTCATTTTAAAGCAAAGACTACTCTAATGGTCTGTTCTTCATCTTAAAGCAACGACTACTCTAATTGTTGGTTCTTCATTTTAAAGCAAAGACTACTCTAATGGTCTGTTCTTCATTTTAAAGCAAAGACTACTCTAATTGTCTGTTCTTCATCTTAAAGCAAAGACTACTCTAATTGTCTGTTCTTCATTTTAAAGCAAAGACTACTCTAATTGTCTGTTCTTCATTTTAAGGCAAAGACTACTCTTATTGTCTGTTCTTCATTTTAAAGCAAAGACTACTCTATTGGTCTGTTCTTCATTTTAAAGCAAAGACTACTCTAATGGTCTGTTCTTCATCTTAAAGGCCTACTGAAATGAATTTTTTTAATTTAAACGGGGATAGCAGATCTATTCTATGTGTCATACTTGATCATTTCGCGATATTGCCATATTTTTGCTGAAAGGATTTAGTAGAGAACATCGACGATAAAGATTGCAACTTTTGGTATCTGATAAAAAAAAGGCTTGCCCCTACCGGAAGTAGCGTGACGTAGTCAGTTGAACATATACGCAAAGTTCCCTATTGTTTACAATGATGGCCGCATGAAGTGAGAGAGATACGGACCGAGAAAGCGACAATTTCCCCATTAATTTGAGCGAGGATGAAAGATTTGTGGATGAGTAAAGTGCAAGTGAAGGACTAGTGGGGAGTTGAAGCTATTCAGATAGGGAAGATGCTGTGAGAGCCGGGGGTGACCTGATATTCAGCTGGGAATGACTACAACAGTAAATAAACACAAGACATATATATACTCTATTAGCCACAACACAACCAGGCTTATATTTAATATGCCACAAATTAATCCTGCATAATAACACCTGCGTGTTTGTTATGCTAGCTCCTAGCTCCTCTGCTAGCTCCTAGCTCCATAGAACACGCCAATACAATTCAAACACCTGATCAACACACACAATCACTCAGCCCAAAAGACCGTTCACCTAACCCAAGGTTCATAAAGCTTATATATTTTTAAAAAGTTACGTATGTGACGCGCACGTACGGTACGGTATGTGTTATGCTGGCTCCTAGCTCCATAGAACACGCCAATACAATTCAAACACCTGATCAACACACACAATCACTCAGCCCAAAAGACCGTTCACCTAACCCAAGGTTCATAAAGCTTATATATTTTTAAAAAGTTACGTACATACGCAAAAAAAAGTTGCGCACATACGGTCAAGCGATCAAATGTTTAGAAGCCAATGCTGCATACTCACAGTACCATGTCTGCGTCTTTGTCATCCAAATCAAAGTAATCCTGGTAAGAGTCTGTGTTGTCCCAGTTCTCTACAGGCGTCTGTGTATCGAAGTCAAAAGTCCTCCTGGTTAGAGTCTCTGTTATCCGAGTTCTTCCATCTTGACTGCATCTTTCGGGAATGTAAACAAAGAAGCGCCGGCTGTGTACTGTTGTGGCTGACTACGTTCGAAAAATACGTCCATTTCGCACCGACAACTTTCTTCTTTGCTTGCTCAGCTTCCTTCTCCATAATGCAATGAACGTGATTGAAACAGATTCACGAACACAGATGTCCAGAATACTGTGGAATTATGAAATGAAAACAGAGCTTTTTCGTATTGGCTTCAATGTGGAAGGCATACCCGTGTTCGCCGGTCTACGTCACGCGCATACGTCATCCTCAGAGGCGTTTCGAACCGGAAGTTTAGCGGCAAATTTAAAATGTCACTTTATAAGTTAACCCGGCCGTATTGGCATGTGTTATAATGTTAAGATTTCATCATTGATATATAAACTATCAGACTGCGTGGTCGGTAGTAGTGGGTTTCAGTAGGCCTTTAAAGCAAAGACTACTCTAATGGTCTGTTCTTCATTTTAAAGCAAAGACTACTCTAATGGTCTGTTCTTCATTTTAAAGCAAAGACTACTCTAATGGTCTGTTCTTCATCTTAAAGCAACAACTACTCTAATTGTTGGTTCTTCATTTTAAAGCAAAGACTACTCTAATGGTCTGTTCTTCATTTTAATGCAAAGACTACTCTAATTGTCTGTTCTTCATCTTAAAGCAAAGACTACTCTAATTGTCTGTTCTTCATTTTAAAGCAAAGACTACTCTAATGGTCTGTTCTTCATCTTAAAGCAAAGACTACTCTAATTGTTGGTTCTTCATTTTAAAGCAAAGTCTACTCTAATGGTCTGTTCTTCATTTTAAAGCAAAGACTACTCTAATGGTCTGTTCTTCATCTTAAAGCAAAGACTACTCTAATGGTCTGTTCTTCATCTTAAAGCAAAGACTACTCTAATGGTCTGTTCTTCATTTTAAAGCAAATACTACTCTAATGGTCTGTTCTTCATCTTAAAGCAACGACTACTCTAATTGTTGGTTCTTCATTTTAAAGCAAAGACTACTCTAATGGTCTGTTCTTCATTTTAAAGCAAAGACTACTCTAATGGTCTGTTCTTCATCTTAAAGCAAAGACTACTCTAATGGTCTGTTCTTCATCTTAAAGCAAAGACTACTCTAATGGTCTGTTCTTCATTTTAAAGCAAATACTACTCTAATGGTCTGTTCTTCATCTTAAAGCAACGACTACTCTAATTGTTGGTTCTTCATTTTAAAGCAAAGACTACTCTAATGGTCTGTTCTTCATTTTAAAGCAAAGACTACTCTAATTGTCTGTTCTTCATCTTAAAGCAAAGACTACTCTAATGGTCTGTTCTTCATTTTAAAGCAAAGACTACTCTAATGGTCTGTTCTTCATCTTAAAGCAAAGACTACTCTAATTGTCTGTTCTTCATTTTAAAGCAAAGACTACTCTAATGGTCTGTTCTTCATTTAAAGCAAAGACTACTCTAATGGTCTGTTCTTCATCTTAAAGCAAAGACTACTCTAATTGTCTGTACTTCATTTTAAAGCAAAGACTACTCTAATGGTCTGTTCTTCATT
>NC_084735.1:14499586-14509586 GCF_033978785.1 Entelurus aequoreus | reverse complement strand
TGAAAAAGGATTTATTTCAAAACTTTTACTGCAGTCGTTTGTTTATAAATGTGTAATATTCCGTCACACAACTATTTGGTTGCTAGTACTGAGGATCAGCTGTATTACAGGCTGTCTTTGGCGACCCCGTGTGGCCATCTCGTGTACTGTGTCTCACGGCTAGTAATTGGAGTTCTTTTTGTGAGCGACACTCCAAAGAATCCTCATTTTAACGCTCGTCCATCATGAGACGTGTCCAGGGGGCGACAGGAAACTGCAGGCGTGGACACGACGCAGGGCCCCCGGCCTTTTCTGGCCCCCGTTCAGTTTTTCATATCACTGCAATGCAGTCATATTGTGGCCTTTTTTAGTCTTAAAACACTGAATTTAGAACTTTTTCATGCACTGGCTATAAGAAATAGACTTGTCCATTTATACTCAAATTCCAGTCCTGGAACCAATTAACAGTGATAAACCAGGCTTTACAGAGTTCAAGTAGATTTAAGTGTGTGCATAAAAGACACCAACAGCAAAACGGGCAGTTTAAGTGGGTTTGTAATTAGATTAAACAATATATTTTATGAGTTGTGTAAAGATTTGTATTTACTATAAATAATCCGGTGTGAGTAATTTTAAAAAAAAAACAACAGTTAAGGCAATCCAATATGTTCGATATACATGTTTATATTCCAGATAATGTCCAAAGTTTTAATGAAAAAGTAAAAAAAAAAAGGTTAAGAAGCGTCCGACATCTCATACAGCAAGTGAAGCCCATTCAGAACTGCTATGCCACTTTGGCATTCATTGAGGAAGTAAACAAAACAAAATAAATGGGCATTAACGCAGAAAAAACAAATGTTGTCTAGACTTTATATCTTTAGAGAAAAGGTGCGGCGGGAATATAAACTTAAATAGTACGTCGTTTTGAGAACTACGACCATTAGTCTGTCATGCTGACAGCGTTGTAAGTCACGCTAAAAGAGCAATTATCTCTATGGGGTTTTGAATGGCAGAATCACATTCAGTAGTGGAATGGATAACAATCGCGATTCGGATGTGAATCCTTTTTTCTGATGACGCTTTCATGTTGTTAGTAACGTGGATTTTAAATTGAATTGTGTGCCCCTCTTTTTCTACTTGTCATCCATCCATCCATCCATCCATCCATCCATTTTCTACCGCTTGTCTCTTTTGGGGTCGTGGGGGATGCTGGAGCCTCTCTCAGCTGCATTATGATTTTCTAAATATTGTACTTTTTCTTCAAGAAAACAATTATTAAGTGGCAGGAAAAGATCATAGCACTTCCATGCAAATGGATATTATGCAAGTTGTTATTCACGTTGCACTGCTATGGTATGTTGTGATGCACTGGCATACCTTCGGCCCGCCACAAATAAACTTGTTCGCCCTCGCTCATAAGCACATTATAATGGGACTGTCTGTGAACGCAGCTTGTAGTTACAACTCCGTACAGTAGATGGCATTGTGCTTCTTCACTGGTCTTCCAGAGAATAAGAAGCAGCAGCAGCAGGGGTCAGCCTTGCCAACCGGGCATTTTTTTTGGCTATTTTTTAGTAAGTATTCAGGCCCCTGTAGATACCTCTGCAAATACTGTCAAAATATGATGTGGCGGGCCAAATTAAATGGCGAGGAACATCAAATGCTTTGGCTGGCAACATTAAACTATGCCACGGGCCACAATAAATGATGATGCGGGTTAAATTGAATGAAGATGCAGGCAACGTTAACGTGGCCCACCACATAATTGTGTGTGGTGGGCCACTTAATGATGAAATTATGTTGCCAGCTGCTTAAATAATGAAGTGGGCTGCTTTAAATGATGGTGCAGTCAACGTTAAACGATGATGCGGGCCACGATGATTGATGATGAAGACAACGTTAAATATGGCAGGCCAAATAAAAAAGTGTGGTGGGCCACTTAAATAATGACACGGGACACGTTAAATGATGGTGTAGTAAAAAGGTAAATAAATGATGTGGGCCACAATAAATGATGATCCGGGTTAAATTGAATAATGATGCAGGCAACGTTAATGCGGTGGACCAAATACAATTATGTGGTGGGCCACTTAATGTTGAGATGATGTTGCAGGCCGTTTAAAAAAATGGGACGTTTTAAATTTATTTCCAATGATTGTCACACACACACACACACACACACACACACACACACACACACACCCACACACACACACACACACACACACACACACACACACACACACACACACACACACACACACACACACACACACACACACACACACACACACACACACACACACTAGATGTGGTGAGATGATCCTCTGCATTTGACCCATCTAAATGATGGTGCAGTCAACAGTAAACGATGATGCGGGTCACAATGATTGATGATGCAGGCAACGTTAAATTATGATGCATGGCCAAATTAAATGATGATGCAGGCCACAATAATTGATGATGCAGGCAAAGTTAAATGATGATGCGGGCAACAATAAATGATGATGCAGGCCAAGTTAAATGATGATGCGGGCCACAACAATGATGCGAGCCAAGTTAAACGATGATGCGGGCCAAAATAAATGATGACGCAGGCAATGTTAAATAATGTGGCGGTCCACTTAAATAATGATGCAGGTCACATTAAATGATGATGAGGGCCACCGCCAAAAACAAGCACCTGGGGATAGGTTGATTGGCAACACTAAAATTGGCCCTAGTGTGTGAATGTTGTCTATCTGTGTTGGCCCTGTGATGAGGTGGCGACTTGTCCAGGGTGTACCCCGTCTTCCGCCCGAATCCAGCTGAGATAGGCTCCAGCACCCCCGGCGATCCCAAAAGGGACAAGCGGTAGAAAATGGATGGACGGAGGGCCTCAATAAATGCGGATACAAGCAACATTAAATGCAAGCCACAAAAAAATATGTGACGGAACGATTAAAATGATGTGGTGGGCCACATTAAATGATGTGACGGTCTGCACAAAATAGGTTGGTGGGCCACCGGCCACCTCAAATAACAATGATGGCAACATGATGATGCAGGCCACTTTAAATGATGTGGCAGGTTGCATAAAATTATATGGTGGGCCACATGAAATGATGGATATGTATTGCATATATAGTTCATATAATATACTATAAAGTAACAATTAATACATTTTATGTATGTGTACATGCATACATGTGTGTGTGTGTGTATGTATATATGTACACACGTGTATATGTGTGTGTATGTATGTGTGTATACATATATATATATATATATACACGCGTGTGTGTGTGTGTGTATGTATATGTGTATACATATATATATATACACGCGTGTGTGTGTGTGTGTATATATATATATATAAATACACACACGTGTATATGTATATATGTACACACGTGTATATGTTTGTATGTATATATATGTGTGTGTGTACATATGTATATATATATATACATACATACACACACACACACACACACGTGTATGTGTGTGTATGTATATATATATATATATATATATATATATATATATATATACACACATGTATATGTGTGTGTATATATGTATATATATATAAATATATATATGTATATGGTTTTTTTATATATATATATTTGGTACATATAATGTATTTGCTTCATGTTTTCCCCCTTCCTCATTACAGGCCAACTCCCAGAATTCCACTGCCATGCCGCCAGCCTCCTCGGCGGCCCAGCTGTCCCCGGCGGTCCCGTCTGCCGAGCCGTACAACCGCACCCAGTACTGCAAGTGGCCCTGCCAGTGTCCCGCCCGGCCCCCCGCCTGCCCGCCAGGCGTGAGCCTCCTGACGGACGGCTGCGACTGCTGCAAGGCGTGCGCCCGGCAGGTGGGCGAGGCGTGCAACGAGGCGGACACGTGCGACCACCACAAGGGGCTGTACTGCGACTACAGCTCGGACAAGCCGAGGTACGAAAAGGGCGTTTGTGCGTGTAAGTGTCCACCCAAGGGACGTCCACTCTAACACTGTCTCCTTCATTACCTCCGCCAAGGACATCTTGCTTGTCAATTCACAACATGGCTACTTCCTCTGAAGTGTCACACAAATTTGCTAGCTAGCACACCACATAGCATTTTATTGGCCTTGGCGGAGGTCTGGTTGTCATAGTGATATCATATTTCAAGTTTTAATGATCAATATTATCAGTGATATGAGGTAATTATATATAAAGTGGAACCTCGATTCACCAACACTCTATTTGCCAAGAAAGAAGGAGGGAATTGCTGTGGACTTAGACATAGAGAAGAGAGGGAACCCACACAGTATATACAGTATGTACCGTATTTTTCGGAGTATAAGTCGCACCGGCTGAAAATGCATAATAAAGAAGGAAAAAAACCAAGTCGCACTGGAGTATAAGTCGCATTTTTTGGGGAAATGTATTTGATAAAAGCCAACACCAAGAATAGACATTTGAAAGGCAATTTAAAATGTCTAAAGAATAGCGAACAACAGGCTGAATAAGTGTACATTATATGAGGCATAAATAACCAACTGAGAAGGTGCCTGGTATGTTAACGTAACATATTATGGTAAGAGTCATTCAAATAACTATAACATATAGAACATGCTATACGTTTACTAAACAATCTGTCACTCCTAATCGCTGAATACCATGAAATCTTATACGTCTAGTCTCTTACGTGAATGAGATAAATAATATTATTTGATATTTTACGCTAATGTGTTAATCATTTCACACATAAGTCGCTCCTGAGTATAAGTCGCACCCCCGGCCAAACTATGAAAAAAACTGCGACTTATAGTCCGAAAAATACGGTACGTTTGTAAAGCGAGGTATCATTATATATTTACAGTATTTCTTTCATTAATATTTTTGATAGTAGTACAATTTCTTCCATGTTTTTTATCAGAATGTTTATAATGTATTTTTCATCGCATCGCAGATTTAAATAACATAAATACATCCAAAGCATAAACTCTGCTTTTTTTTGTTTACCTAAATAAAGTGGTAAATAAAGTGTTACTGCACGGTATTACATAAATGTATAATTATTTGTGGCGATCAGTAAAGATATTCATCAAGCACGACTTCTGTGTGCGGTTAAAGTATGAACAATGCTAACACGGCGGCTAATGTTGGTGCTATCTTCACCGCGCCAATCAAGATGGCCAACTTTTCGACGCACTTTGTCTTCACACCCTGCCTCGTCAATGACACGTCTCCACATTGGTGAGTCTTTGTGGAATGACAACGCAGGATGCGGTGTCAATGACACGTCTCCACATTGGTGAGTCTTTGTGGAATGACAACGCAGGATGCGGTGAAGTAATTTCACGTCGTGGCCGTGTTGTAGTGGCCGGGTGACGATCCCCCGGGCTGCCAGTGAGTCGACTCACTCGAGGCTACTTGTGGCTGTTATTTCATGTTTCATGTTCAGGCTCTAATTGTGTTTAGAAATACATTTACAAGTTCATGAACATTTTTTTTTTACCACCCAACATTGAAAATGTTCAATTTATTAATATTATCCTACTTTGCACAAATGTGGTCACCAGGCCAGAGACGACTGTATTTTATTGTTATCAATAGTTATGTTTGGATTTATTACCTAGCTAAACAATGCTTATGTATAATTGGGTTTAAATCACCAAAAATGATTCCCGGGCGCGGCCACCGCTGCTGCTCACTGCTCCCCTCACCTCCCAGGGGGTGATCAAGGCTGATGGGTCAAATGCACAGAATAATTTTGCCACACCTAGTGTGTGTGTGTGACAATCATTGGTACTTTAACTTTAATTATTTCATTTTGAAGAGTACTAGTGAGAGCTCTAGTCAATTATTTGTTGAGTGAGCACCCTCGTGTGGCCTGAAAGTGAACTGCAGCCATTACTTATTATTTTTTAAACAGTTATTTATGCAAGTCATGTCATGTTTATGAACGTTATTTGTGTTTTCTAACTAAAATCTAGACATGGTGGGCACGGGCTGCGAGCACGATGGCGTTATCTACGGCAACGGCAAGAGCTTCCAGCCCAGCTGCAAGTACCAGTGCGTGTGCGTCAACGGCGCCATCGGCTGCGTGCCGCTTTGCACCGAGTCGCGGCCGCCCCGCGTCTGGTGCCAGAGACCCCGCCGGGTCAAAGTGCGCGGGCAGTGCTGCGAGCAGTGGATCTGCGACGAGCCCAGGAGGGGGCGCAAGACGGCGCCGCGACACGCCATAGATGGTAGGAGAGACGACGGCACAGAGTGACTTTATGAATCCTGGTGGCTGTAAGCCGCATTACATCAAAGCCATCAAGGTTGGGCTGCAAAGTTGGCTAAAAAGTTAGCATGCTCTCAGTTAGCGGGTGCCAAGTAGCAGGTTATATGATTCGGAGTTGTATGACTGCAAATTAGACTTTTAAAAAAAAGTTAGCATGCTGGTTAGCGCCTTGCATGGCAGCTCCCGCCATCAGTGTGTGAATGTGGAAATACTGTCAAAGCGCTTTGAGTACCTTGAAGGTAGAAAAGCGCTATACAAGTATAACCCATTTATTATTATTATATAGAAAGAGTCAAGTAGCAAGTTATATGATTCTGAGTTGTACAGCTGCAAAATTGGCTAAAAAAAAGTTAGCATGCTCGCAGTTAGCAGGTGTCAAGTAGCAGGTTATATGATTCGGACTGCAAAGTAGACTTCTAACATTGTTTTAGCATGCTAGCAGGAGTCAAGTAGCAAGTTATGATTCTGAGTTGTACAGCTGCAAAATTGGCTAAAAAAGTTTGCATACTTAAGTTAGCATGCGAGCAGTTAGCAGGTGTCAAGTAGCAAGTCATGATTCAGAGTTGTACGACTGCAAAATTGGCTACAAATGTTAGCATGCTAACAGTTAGCAGGTGTCAAGTTATATGATTGGGTTGTACGGCTTCAAAATTGGCTAAAAAAGTTAGCATACCAGCAGTTAGCAGGTGTCAGTCCTAAGTGATATGATTCTGAGTTGTACGGCTGCAAAATTGGCTAAAAAGGGCTACAAACTTTAGCATGCTAACAGTTAGCAGGTGTCAAGTTAGATGATTGAGTTGTACGGTTTCAAACTTGGCTAAAAAAAGTTAGCATACTAGCAGTTAGCAGGTGTCAGTCCTAAGTTGTACTTCTGCAAAATTGGCTAAGAAAAGGTTAGCATGCTAGCACTTAGCAAGTGTCAAGTAGCAAGTTATATGATTCGGAGTTGTACGGCTGCATAATTGGGGGGAAAAAAGTTAGCATGCGATTCTGTGACATTCAGCTGAAAATAGTTAGCATGTTAATGTTAGCATGCTGCTTTTGTGTACAATCATATCACCCACGTGTTTGTTGTTGAACTTCTCCTGGTCTCCAAAGCCCCCCCGGCTGAGCTGAGCAGCTGGCACAAGAACTGCGTGAGCCAGACCACCTCCTGGAGTCCTTGCTCCAAGACCTGCGGCCGCGGCTTGTCTCTGAGGGTCTCCAACGCCAACGAGCGCTGCGAGCCGGTCAAGGAGTCGCGGCTGTGCAACCTGAGGCCGTGCGAGGTGGACATCAGCAAGCACATCAAGGTACCATCAAGCTCTTTTTGTTGCTGTAACCGTGACAACATACCAAGACAAAGATATAACCGCCTGGTTTTACATTGGAAGAACACATGTAACCAAAAGAGGATTTATCATCTCCAGACTTTTGCAGGCCAAATAAATGAGGTGGTGGACCACATTCAAAATGTGGCGGGTGGTGTTAAAATACAAGGCGCGGCACTTACATGATGTGACTCAGCAATATTAAATGATTATGCAGGCCGCAGTTAATGAGATGGTGGGCCACTTCAATGATGATAACATTGAATGATGAAGCCGACAACAATAAATGATGTGCCAGGCCACATTGAATGAAGTGATGGGTCACGGGTTAAAATTAATGATGATGCGGGCCACATTAAATGATGATGCAAGCATAAGTAATTAGGATGATGCAGGCGACTTTAAATGATGACGCAAGCAACATTAATTGATGATGTGGGCCACTTAGAATAATGATGCAAGCAACATTAAATGATGATGCGGTCCACTTAAAATGATGCAAACAATATTAAATGATGTGGTCTAGGATAAATGATGCGGGCCGTATAAAATGATGATGCAGGCAACATTGAATGAGGATGTGGGCCACTTTAAATGATGATGCATGCTGTGTAAAATGATGTGGAACACATTTTATGATGCGGGCCAGATCTGTCCCCCAGGTCTTAAGTTTGACACGTATAAACAATAATGCGGGCCGCTTAAAATGATGATGCAAGCATAATTAAATGATGATGCAGGCGACTTTAAATGAAGCATGCCATGTTAAAATAAATGCAGGCAACATGAAATGATGATGCGGGCTAGGATAAACGATGCGGGCCATGTAAAATGATGATGCAGGCAACATTGAATGAGGATGTGGGGCACTTTAAATGATGATGCATGCTGTGTAAAATGATTCTGTGGAACATATTTTATGATGCGGGCCTGATCTGTCCCCCAAGTCTTAGGTTTGACACGTATAAGCGATAATCATTTAAGGTGGCCTGCATCACCATTAAATTATGCTTGCATTATCATTTAAAGTGGTCCATATCATTATTTAATGTTTTCCACATCCATCCATCCATCCATTTTCTACCGCTTATTCCCTTCGGGGCCGCGGGAGGTGCTGGAGCCTATCTCAGCTACAATCGGGCGGAAGGCGGGGTACACCCTGGACAAGTCGCCACCTCATCCAAGGGCCAACACAGATAGACAGACAACATTCACACTCACATTCACACACTAGGGACCACATCATCATTTAGTAATGTTTGCATCACCATTAAATTATGCTTGCATCATCATTCAATGTAACCCCTGACCCATCACATCATTTAAAATGGCCCTGCACATCATTTTTATATTGCTCACATAATCATTTAAAGTGGCCCCCATTATGTGAGCAATATAAAAATGGCCACATTAAATGAAGTGATGGGTTAGGGGTTACATTGAATGATGATGCAAGCATAATTTAATGGTGATGCAAACATTACTAAGTGATGATGTGGAAAACATTAAATAATGATATGGACCACTTTAAATGATGATGCAAGCAACAGCTGTGGTATTTGGAGAGCATCAACAGGAGACGTGTGGTGTGTGTGTGTGCAGCCCGGCAAGAAGTGTGTGAACATTTACCGCGAGGAGCAGCCATACAACCTGACCATCTCGGGCTGCACCAGCAGGAAGCAGTACCGACCCAAGTTCTGCGGCGTGTGCACGGACGAGCGCTGCTGTATCCCCTACAAGTCCAAGACGGTGGACGTGGACTTCCTGTGCCCCAACGGCTCGGCCTTCACCTGGAAGATGATGTGGGTCCAGGCCTGCTTCTGCAACCTCAGCTGCAGGAACCCCAACGACATCTTTGCTGACCTGGAGAGTTACTACGGATACCCCGAGGTCATGAACTGACCCCTGACCTCCCGCAGTCCTCCTTTACTTCTCATCTTCTCCTATCCACCTTTTTTCTATGGAAAGTCTGTAAATAAAGATGTATTTCCACTAGCAATTGGAAACCATTTAGCCCTTTGAAGTACTCCCAAATTATATTAGTACAAATACATTGCCCTACATTTTTCAAATGTTGCAAATACGAAGTTGGTAGAGTGGCTGTGCCAGCAATCGGAGTGTTGCTGGTTACTGGGGTTCAATTCCCACCTTCTACCTTCCTAGTCACGTCCGTTGTGTCCTTGGGCAAGACACTTCACCCTTTGCCTCTGATGGCTGCTGGTTAGCGCCTTGCATGGCAGCTCCCGCCATCAGTGTGTGAATGTGTGTGTGAATGGGTAAATGTGGAAATAGTGTCAAAGCGCTTTGAGTACCTTGAAGGTAGAAAAGCGCTATACAAGTATAACCCATTTATCATTTATTTATAATTTATTATAAAAATAGACTTATTTCTCAATAAATGCCACCAAAAACCTTTATCGGCGTTGTAAAACCATGTAGTACTCGGTACA
>NC_084735.1:14464586-14494586 GCF_033978785.1 Entelurus aequoreus | reverse complement strand
ATTGTTCTGTGTCGTGTTTGTGTCTCCTCTCAATTGCTCTGTTTATTGCTGTTCTGAGTGTTGCTGGGTCGGGTTTGGTTTTGGAATTGGATTGCATTGTTATGGTATTGCTTTGTATTATTTTGTTGGATTGATTAATAAAAACATAATAAAAATAAAATTCGATTTTTGAAAAATGAGAATCGATACTGAATCATACAACGTGAAAATCGCGATTTGAATTCAAATCAATTTTTTCCCACACCCCTATTGAACAGGACCTGAAACTGGGGCGAGCTGTGATTGAAGCTGGGGCGGGCTTGGCTTGAGCAGGACTTCAAACTAAGGGAAGCTTCCCTTCAGATGGACCTGAAACTAGAGCGAGCTTGGCTCGAACAGAATCTGAAACTGAAGCGAGCTTGACTCGAACATAATCTGAAACTGGAGTGAACATGGTTAAAACAGCACCTGATACTGGAGAGAACTTGGCTCTAGCAAGACTTGAATATGTATCATTATTGACATGAACAGGACCTGAAACTAGAGCAAGCTTGGCTTGAGCAGGACCTGAAACTGGAACAAGCTTGGCTTGAAGTAGGACCTGAAACTGGAACAAGCTTGGCTTGAAGCAGGACCTGAAACTGGAACGGGCTTGGCTTGAGCAGGACCTGAAACTGGAACGGACTTGGCTTGAGCAGGATTCTTTGCTGCGGTGAGCTTGGCTTGAGCTGGACCTGAAACAGGAATAAACTTGGCTTAAAGCAGGACCTGAAACTGGAACAAACTTGGCTTGAAGCAGGACTTGAAACTGGAACAGGCTTGGCTTGAGCAGGACCTGAAACTTGAACAGGCTTGGCTTGAGCAGGACCTAAAACTGGAACAAACTTGGCTTAAGCTGGACCTGAAACTGAAACAAGCTTGGCTTGAAGCAGGAACTGAAACTGGAACAAGCTTGGCTTGAAGCAGGACCTGACACTGGAACAAGCTTGGCTTGAAGCAGGACCTGAAACTGAAACAAATTTGGCTTGAGCCGGACCTGAAACTGTGGCGGGCTTGGCTTGAGCAGGACTTGAAGCTGGGGCGGGCTTGGCTTGAGCAGGTCTTGAAGCTGGGGCGGGCTTGAAGCTGGGGCGAACTTGGCTTGAGCAGGACTTGAAGCTGGGGCAAACTTGGTTTGAGCAGGATTTGAAGCAGCGGCGGACAAGCCTTTAACAGGACTTGAAACTGGAGAACGCTTGGCTTGAAGCAGGACCTGAAACTGGAACAAGCTTGGCTTGAAGCAGGACCTGAAACTGGAACGGGCTTGGCTTGAACAGGACCTGAAACCGGATCAAGCTTGATTTGAAGCAGGACCTGAAACTGGAACAAACTTGGCTTGAAGCAGGACCTGAAACTGGAACAAACTTGGCTTGAAGCAGGACCTGAAACTGGAACGGGCTTGGCTTGAGCAGGATTCCTTGCTGCGGTTAGCTTGGCTTGAGCTGGACCTGAAACAGGAATAAGCTTGGCTTAAAGCAGGACCTGAAACTGGAACAAACTTGGCTTGAAGCAGGACTTGAAACTGGAACGGGCTTGGCTTGAGCAGGAGCTGAAACTTGAACAGGCTTGGCTTGAGCAGGACCTAAAACTGGAACAGGCTTGGCTTAAGCTGGACCTGAAACAAGCTTAGCTTGAAGCTGGACCTGAAACTGGAACACGCTTGGCTAGAAGCAGGACCTGAAACTGGAACAAACTTGGCTTGAAACAGGACCTGAAACTGGAAAAAAACTTAGCTTGACGCAGGGCCTGAAACTGGAACAAACTTGGCTTGAAGCAGGAACTGAAACAAGCTTGGCTTGAAGCAGGACCTGAAACTGAAACAAATTTGGCTTGAGCCGGACCTGAAACTGTGGCGGGCTTGGCTTAGACAGGACTTGAAGCTGGGGCGGGCTTGGCTTGAGCAGGACTTGAAGCTGGGGCGAACTTGGCTTGAGCAGGACTTGAAGCTGGGGCAAACTTTGTTTGAGCAGGATTTGAAGCAGCGGCGGACAAGGCTTTAACAGGACTTGAAACTGGAGCACGCTTGGCTTGAAGCAGGACCTGAAACTGGAACAAGCTTTGCTTGAAGCAGGACCTGAAACTGGAACGGGCTTGGCTTGAACAGGACCTGAAACCGGATCAAGCTTGACTTGAAGCAGGACCTGAAACTGGAACAAACTTGGCTTGAAGCAGGACCTGAAACTGGAACAAACTTGGCTTGAGCAAGATTCTTTGCTGCGGTAAGCCTGACTTGATCAAGACTATTAAATTGGGCGAACTTGACTTGAGCTGGACCTGAAACTGGAACAAGCTTGGCTTGAAGCAGGACCTGAAACTGGGGCGGGCTTGGGTTGAGCAGGACCTGAAACTGGAACAGGCTTGGCTTGAGCAGGACCTGAAACTGTGGCGGCCTTGGCTTGAGCAGGACTTGAAGCTGGGGCGAACTTGGCTTGAGCAGGACTTGAAGCTGGGGCAAACTTGGTTTGAGCAGGATTTGAAGCAACGGCGGACAAGGCTTTAACAGGACTTGAAACTGGAGCACGCTTGGCTTGAAGCAGGACCTGAAACTGGAACAAGCTTGGCTTGAAGCAGGGCCTGAAACTGGAACGGGCTTGGCTTGAACAGGACCTGAAACCGGATCAAGCTTGACTTGAAGCAGGACCTGAAACTGGAACAAACTTGGCTAGAAGCAGGACCTGAAACTGGAACAAACTTGGCTGGAGCAAGATTCTTTGCTGCGGTAAGCCTGACTTGATCAAGACTATTAAATTGGGCGAACTTGACTTGAGCTGGACCTGAAACTGGAACAAGCTTGGCTTGAAGCAGGACCTGAAACTGGGGCGGGCTTGGCTTGAGCTGGACCTGAAACAGGAATAAACTTGGCTTAAAGCAGGACCTGAAACTGGAACAAACTTGGCTTGAAGCAGGACTTGAAACTGGAACGGGCTTGGCTTGAGCAGGACCTGAAACTGGAACAAGCTTGGTTTGAGCAGGACCTGAAACTGGAACAAACTTGGCTTAAGCTGGACCTGAAACTGAAACAAGCTTGGCTTGAAGCTGGACCTGAAACTGGAACAAGCTTGGCTTGAAGCAGGACCTGAAGCTGGAACAAACTTGGCTTGACGCAGGGACTGAAACTAGAACAAACTTGGGTTGAAGCAGGACCTGAAACTGGAATGGGCTTGGCTTGAGCAGGACCTGAAACTGGAACGGGTTTGGCTTGAGCAGGATTCTTTACTGCGGTGAGCTTGGCTTGAGCTGGACCTGAAACAGGAATAATTTTGGCTTGAAGCAGGACCTGAAACTGGAACAAAATTGGGTTGAAGCAGGACATAAACTGGAACAAACTTTGCTTGAAGCAAGACCTGAAACTGGAACGGGCTTGGCTTGAGCAGGATTCTTTGCTGCGGTGAGCTTGGCTTGAGCTGGACCTGAAACTGGAACAAACTTGGCTTGAAGCAGGACCTGAAACTAGAACAAACTTGGGTTGAAGCAGGACCTGAAACTGGAATGGGCTTGGCTTGAGCAGGACCTGAAACTGGAACGGGTTTGGCTTGAGCAGGATTCTTTACTGCGGTGAGCTTGGCTTGAGCTGGACCTGAAACAGGAATAATTTTGGCTTGAAGCAGGACCTGAAACTGGAACAAACTTGGCTTGAAGCGGGACCTGAAACGGGAACAAACTTGGCTTGAAGCAGGACCTGAAACTGGCTTGGCTTGAAGGAGGACCTGAAACTGGAGCAGGCTTGGTTTGAGCAGGACCTGAAACTGGAACGGGCTTGGCTTGAGCAGGACCTGAAACTGGAACAGGCTTGGCTTGAGCAGGACTTAAAGCTGGGGCATACTTGGCTTGAGCTGGACCTGAAACTGGAACAAGCTTGGCTAGAAGCAAGACTTGAAACAGGAATAAGCTTGGCTTGAAGCAGGACCTGAAACTGGAACAAACTTGGCTTGAAACAGGTCCTGAAACTGGAACAAACTTAGGGGCGGGCTTGGCTTGAGCAGGTCTTGAAGCTGGGGCGGGCTTGAAGCTGGGGCGAACTTGGCTTGAGCAGGACTTGAAGCTGGGGCAGTTTCAGGTCCGGCTTGAGCCGGACCTGAAACTGTGGCGGACTTGGCTTGAGCAGGACTTGAAGCTGGAACAAGTTTGGCTTGAGCAAGATTCTTTGCTGCGGTAAGCCTGACTTGATCAAGACTATTAAATTGGGCGAACTTGACTATAGCTGGACCTGAAACTGGAACAAGCTTGGCTTGAAGCAGGACCTGAAACTGGGGCGGGCTTGGGTTGAGCAGGACCTGAAACTGGAACAGGCTTGGCTTGAGCAGGACTTGAAGCTGGGGCATACTTGGCTTGAGCTGGACCTGAAACTGGAACAAGCTTGGCTTGAAGCAGGACCTGACAGTGGAACAAGCTTGGCTTGAAGGAGGACCTGAAACTGAAACAAATTTGGCTTGAGCCGGACCTGAAACTGTGGCGGACTTGGCTTGAGCAGGACTTGAAGCTGGGGCGAACTTGGCTTGAGCAGGACTTGAAGCTGGGGCAAACTTGGTTTGAGCAGGATTTGAAGCAGCGGCGGACAAGGCTTTAACAGGACTTGAAACTGGAGCACGCTTGGCTTGAAGCAGGACCTGAAACTGGAACGGGCTTGGCTTGAACAGGACCTGAAACCTGATCAAGCTTGACTTGAAGCAGGACCTGGAACTGGAACAAACTTGGCTTGAAGCAGGACCTGAAACTGGAACAAACTTGGCTTGAAGCAGGACCTGCAACTGGAACAAACTTGGCTTGAGCAAGATTCTTTGCTGCGGTAAGCCTGACTTGATCAAAACTTAAATTGGGCGAACTTGACTTGAGCTGGACCTGAAACTGGAACAAGCTTGGCTTGAAGCAGGACCTGAAACTGGGGCGGGCTTGGGTTGAGCAGGACCTGAAACTGGAACAGGCTTGGCTTGAGCAGGACCTGAAACTGAAACAAATTTGGCTTGAGCCGGACCTGAAACTGTGGCGGGCTTGGCTTGAGCAGGACTTGAAGCTGGGGCGAACTTGGCTTGAGCAGGATTTGAAGCAACGGCGGACAAGGCTTTAACAGGACTTGAAACTGGAGCACGCTTGACTTGAAGCAGGACCTGAAACTGGAACAAGCTTGGCTTGAAGCAGGGCCTGAAACTGGAACGGGCTTTGCTTGAACAGGACCTGAAACCGGATCAAGCTTGACTTGAAGCAGGACCTGAAACTGGAACAAGCTTGGCTTGAAGCAGGACCTGAAACTGGAACAAACGTGGCTTGAAACAGGACCTGAAACTGGAACAAACTTAGCTTGACGCAGGGCCTGAAACTGGAACAAACTTGGCTTGAAGCAGGACCTGAAACTGGAACAAACTTGGCTTGAAGCAGGACCTAAAACTGGAATGGGCTTGGCTTGAGCAGGACCTAAAACTGGAACAAGCTTGGCTTGAGCAGGACCTTAAACTGGAACAAGCTTGGCTTGAGCAGGACCTAAAACTGGAACAAGCTTGGCTTGAGCAGGACCTAAAACTGGAACAAGCTTGGCTTGAAGCAGGACCTGAAACTGGAACGGGCTTGGCTCGAGCAGGATTCTTTGCTGCGGTAAACCTGACTTAAACAGGACTTTTAAATTGAGAGAGCTTGGCATTAGCTGGACCTGAAACTGGAACAAACTTGGCTTTAAGCAGGACCTAAAACTGGGGCGGACTTGGCTTGAGCAGGACTTGAAACTGGAGCGTGCTTGGCTTGAGCAGGATTCTTTGCTGCGGTAAACCTGACTTGAACAGGACTTTTAAATTGAGAGAGCTTGGCATTAGCTGGACCTGAAACTGGAACAAACTTGGCTTGAAGCAGGACCTAAAACTGGGGCGGACTTGGCTTGAGCAGGACTTGAAGCTGGGGCAAACTTGGCTTGAGCAGGACTTGAAGCTGGGGCAAACTTGGCTTGAGCAGGACTTGAAGCTGGGGCAAACTTGGCTTGAGCAGGACTTGAAGCAGGACCTGAAACTGGACCTGAAACGGAAACAAGCTTAGCTTGAGCAGGACTTGAAGCTGGGACAAGCTTGGTTTGAGCAAGACTTGTAGCTGGAGCATTTTTGACTTGACCTGGAACTGGAGCAAGCTTGGCTTGAGCAGGACCTGAAACAGGAACAAGCTTGGCTTGAACAGGACCTGAAACTGGAACGAGCTTGAGTTGAGCAGGACCTGAAACTGGGGCGGGCTTGGCTTGAGCACGAATTGAAGCGGGGGTGAACTTGCCTTTAACAGGACTTGAAACTGGAGCGCGCTTGGCTTGAGCAGGATCCTTTGCTGCGGTAAGCCTGACTTGAACAGGACTTTTTAATTGGGTGAGCTTGGCTTGAAGCGGACCTGAAACTGGAACAAACTCGGCTTGAAGCAGGCACTGAAACTGGGGCTGGCTTGGTTTGAGCCGGACCTGAAACTGGAACGGGCGTGGCTTAAGCAGGACCTGAAACTGGGGCAGGCTTGGCCTGAGCAGAACTTTAAGCTGGAGCAAGCATAGCTTCAACAGGACCTGCCACTGGAGCAAGCTTGGCTTGAGCACAACTCGAAGCTTGGACAGGCTTTACCTGAACAGGAACTAAATCTTGAGCAAACTTTGCTTGAGCATGACCTATGACTGGAGGAAGCTTGGCTTGAGCAGGATTTGAAGCGGAGCAGCAGGCGGCTGGGCTCGGGGTCGAGCTGGGACAACCCACTGGAGTCGCCGGTGGCGCCCGCAAACCCACTGGAGTCGCCGGTGGCATCTGCAAACCCAATGGAGTCGCCGGTGGCGTCCGCAAACCCACTGGAGTCGCCGGTGGCGTCCGCAAACCCACTGGAGTCGCCGGTGGCGTCCGCAAACCCACTGGAGTCGCCGGTGGCATATACAGTATATACCCGCTGGAGTTACTGATGGCGTTTGCAGCAGAGGGCTGGGCTGGAGGTCGAGCTAGAGCAGCAAACGGCTGGGCGCAGGACTGGAAGAGGTGGCCGTGCAGGAGGTGGCAGCCTCAGTGGACGCAAGATTGGCGGCAGCTGCTATGCAGGAGGTGGCATCATTGCTGGACATTGGACAAGCAACGGAGCTCCCTCTTAAAGCATGGTGGTGCCGTAGGGCCCACTGGAGAGCATGGTGGCGTTCAATAGGCCAACTTAAGAGAAAGGTGCCCTCAGAATGCTTACTAGAGAGAAAGGTGGCGTCGGATAAACCCACTGGAGAGGATGGTGGCGGTGGCTTCAGACCCACTA
The DNA here is from genome assembly GCF_033978785.1 of Entelurus aequoreus. Classification (NCBI taxonomy): domain Eukaryota; kingdom Metazoa; phylum Chordata; class Actinopteri; order Syngnathiformes; family Syngnathidae; genus Entelurus; species Entelurus aequoreus. The sequence continues at coordinate 14,487,332 of NC_084735.1, read as the reverse complement.
GAGAAGGTGGCAGCCTCGGAAGACCCACTAAAGAGGATGGTAGCAGCGTCAGAAGACCCACCGGAGAGAATGCTGGCAGCATCTGCACACCCACTGGAAGACATGCCGGCAGTTCTGCGTACCCACTGGAGCGAGCTTGGATTGAGCAGGACTTGAACTTGGGCAAGTTTGGCTTAAGCAAGACTTGAAGCTGGAGCATTTTTTACTTGAGCCGGATCTGAAACTAGGGCGTTCTTGGCTTGATCAGGACCTAAAGTTGGGGAGAGCTTGGTTTGAGCAGGACTTTAAGTTAGGACGCGCTTGGCCAGAACCTGAGTTTGGGGAAATCTTAGCATGAGCAAGACCTGAATATGGAGCGAGCTTGGCTTGAGCAGGACCTGAAACTGGGGCAAGCTTGGCTTGAGCAGGACTTGAAGCTGTGACGAGTTTGGCTTAAGCAGGACATGACGCTGGGGTGAACTTGGTTTTAACAGGACTTGAAGCAGGGGTGAACTTGGTTTTAACAGGACTTGAAACTGGAGCGAGCTTGGCTTAAATAGGGCATGAAGCTGGGGCGAGCTTGGCTTGAGCAGTACTTGAAGGGTATTCGGACTGGACTTAGCTTTGTCTATCTCAGTTATTTTGAACATGAATCAGTTCCAAGGCTCAACACCCTTGCGAGAGATGACCTCCTCATCCTGAAAATAACACTGCATGTGTAGCAGCTTTAATCCCTGCAAAACTCTTTCGCTTGTCGTTTGCGAGAAACACTTCCTTAGTTGGTGGGATCATTACATCTACTATCAGATGTAATTTTATTTTAGCTATAGCAGGGGTATTAAAAGTGTGGCCCGGAAGCCATTTGAGGCCCGCAGCTAATGTGTTAAAGGCCCACAGCACATTCTAAAAATACTATTAAAATAAACAAAAACATCTACATATGCCTAAAAATTTGTTTTCTTTTGTATTATTTTTTTAATGAATTAAGTAACATTTATGACAACCTTTTTCCAAAACACAATATAGAATGTAAGATATAACAGGATAATGCTACATTTATCATTGGGGACGGCGTGGCGCGGTTGGGAGAGTGGCCGTGCCTGCAAGATGAGGGTTCCTGGTTCAATCCCCACCTTCTACCAACTTCGTCCCGTCCGTTGTGTCCTTGAGCAAGACACTTCACCTTTGCTCCTGATGGGTGGTGGTTATGGCCTTGCATGGCAGCTCCCGCCATCAGTGTGTGAATGTGTGTGTGAATGGGTGAATGTGGAAATACTGTCAAAACGCTTTGAGTACCTTGAAGGTAGAAAAGCCCTATACAAGTATATGTTTTCAAAACGCTTACAAAAAAGTGGGACCCCAAAAATTTTCTGTGGAAACCCATTTTTATGACTTAATGGGGTCCCCCCATTTTGAAAATTCTTAGCACCAACACTGACAAATATATACATATATACATACAGTCGCGATCCAAAGTTTACATACACTTGTAAAGAACATAATGTCATGGCTGTCTTGAGTTTCCAATAATTTCTACAACTTTTATTTTTTTTTGTGGTAGAGTGATTGGAGCACATACTTGTTGGTCACAAAAAACATTCATGAAGTTTGCTTCTTTTATGACTTTATTATGAGTCTACTGAAAATGTGACCAAATCTGCTGGGTCAAAAGTAAATATACAGCAATGTTAATATTTGCTTACATGTCCTTTGACAAGTTTCACTGCAATAAGTCGCTTTTGGTAGCCATCCACAAGCTTCTGCTTGAATTTTGTAACCACTCCTCTTGACAAAATTGGTGCAGTTAAGCTAAATTTATCGGTTTTCTGACATGGACTTGTTTCTTCAGCATTGTCCACACATTTAAGTAAGGACTTTGGGAAGGCCATTCTAGAACCTTAATTCTAGCCTTATTTAGCCATTCCTTTACCACTTTTGACATGTGTTTGAGGTCAGTGTCCTGTTGGAACCCCCAACTGCGCCCAAGACCCAACCTCCGGGCTGATGATTTTAGCTTGTCCTGAAGAATTTGGAGGTAATCCTCCTTTTTCATTAGTTTAAGTAAAAATATATCGATCTATACTTTTTCATTCATATCGCCCAGCCCTACTACAACTTAATAAACACAAATGTAGAAAAAACTAACAGCAGCTGTAAAGTTTAGATCCATGAAGGAAAAAAGAAAGTGAATGAATGCTTATAACTGAATAAATTTACTTATGCATAAAAATGTGTTTTCTTCTGTATTATTTTTTTTAATGAATTTAGTAACGTTTATGACAACCTTTTTCCAAAACACAATATAGAATGTGAGATATAACAGGTTAAGGCATACATTTATCATTTGTTTTCAAAACGCTTACAAAAAAGTGGGACCCCATTTTTATGACTTAGCGCCAACACTGTATATGTGTGTGTGTATAATGTATGCATGCCCACACACACACACACACACACACAACGTGTATGTACAGGTAAAAGCCAGTAAATTAGAATATTTTGAAAAACTTGATTTATTTCAGTAATTGCATTCAAAAGGTGTAACTTGTACATTATATTTATTCATTGCACACAGACTGATGCATTCAAATGTTTATTTCATTTAATTTTGATGATTTGAAGTGGCAACAAATGAAAATCCAAAATTCCGTGTGTCACAAAATTAGAATATTACTTAAGGCTAATACAAAAAAGGGATTTTTAGAAATGTTGGCCAACTGAAAAGTATGAAAATGAAAAATATGAGCATGTACAATACTCAATACTTGGTTGGAGCTCCTTTTGCCTCAATTACTGCGTTAATGCGGCGTGGCATGGAGTCCATGAGTTTCTGGCACTGCTCAGGTGTTATGAGAGCCCAGGTTGCTCTGATAGTGGCCTTCAACTCTTCTGCGTTTTTGGGTCTGGCATTCTGCATCTTCCTTTTCACAATACCCCACAGATTTTCTATGGGGCTAAGGTCAGGGGAGTTGGCGGGCCAATTTAGAACAGAAATACCATGGTCCGTAAACCAGGCACGGGTAGATTTTGCGCTGTGTGCAGGCGCCAAGTCCTGTTGGAACTTGAAATCTCCATCTCCATAGAGCAGGTCAGCAGCAGGAAGCATGAAGTGCTCTAAAACTTGCTGGTAGACGGCTGCGTTGACCCTGGATCTCAGGAAACAGAGTGGACCGACACCAGCAGATGACATGGCACCCCAAACCATCACTGATGGTGGAAACTTTACACTAGACTTCAGGCAACGTGGATCCTGTGCCTCTCCTGTCTTCCTCCAGACTCTGGGACCTCGATTTCCAAAGGAAATGCAAAATTTGCTTTCGTCAGAAAACATGACTTTGGACCACTCAGCAGCAGTCCAGCTCTTTTTTCCAGGGTCAACGCAGCCGTCTACCAGCAAGTTTTAGAGCACTTCATGCTTCCTGCTGCTGACCTGCTCTATGGAGATGGAGATTTCAAGTTCCAACAGGACTTGGCGCCTGCACACAGCGCAAAATCTACCCGTGCCTGGTTTACGGACCATGGTATTTCTGTTCTAAATTGGCCCGCCAACTCCCCTGACCTTAGCCCCATAGAAAATCTGTGGGGTATTGTGAAAAGGAAGATGCAGAATGCCAGACCCAAAAACGCAGAAGAGTTGAAGGCCACTATCAGAGCAACCTGGGCTCTCATAACACCTGAGCAGTGCCAGAAACTCATGGACTCCATGCCACGCCGCATTAACGCAGTAATTGAGGCAAAAGGAGCTCCAACCAAGTATTGAGTATTGTACATGCTCATATTTTTCATTTTCATACTTTTCAGTTGGCCAACATTTCTAAAAATCCCTTTTTTGTATTAGCCTTAAGTAATATTCTAATTTTGTGACACACGGAATTTTGGATTTTCATTTGTTGCCACTTCAAATCATCAAAATTAAATGAAATAAACATTTGAATGCATCAGTCTGTGTGCAATGAATAAATATAATGTACAAGTTACACCTTTTGAATGCAATTACTGAAATAAATCAAGTTTTTCAAAATATTCTAATTTACTGACTTTTACCTGTATATATATTTATACATGTGTGTGTATATATACACACATACATACAGTATATACTAGGGATGTCCCGATCCAGGTTTTTGCACTTCCGTTCTGATACCGATATTGTTTTTGCACTTCCGATCCGATACCGACACTGACCGATACCAATACTGACCGATACTGGCCTATCCGAGCATGTATTAAAGTTTAAAGTTATTTAGCCTACTTAGTTGTCAGAATCATGTTGAAAAGGGTTTTAGTACTCTTGATAACAACTAGCCAGCTGAATTAGGGGAGTTTGAATAATACACAATGGTTGGTAACAAGAAACTGACCTGTTTATTCAAGGATAAACACAAAATAGACAAAATTATACATGACAAACAGAAATGGCATCATTGAACTAGGGCTGGGCGATATGGCCTTTTTTTAATATTGCGATATTTTAAGGCCATATTGCGATACACGATATATATCTCGATATTTTCCTTAGCCTTGAATGAACACTTGATGCATATAATCACAGCAGTATGAGGTTTCTATGTGTTTTGATTGATTGATTGATTGAGACTTTTATTAGTAGGTTACACAGTGAAGTACATATTCCGTACAATTGACCACCAAATGGTAACACCCGAATAAGTTTTTCAACTTGTTTAAGTCGGGGTCCACTTAAATTGATTCATGATACAGATATATACTATCAGATATATACTATCATCATAATACAGTCATCACACAAGATAATCAAATTGAATTATTTACATTATTTATAATCCGGGGTGTGGAGGGGGGCGCCGGATGTAAGTGTCAAAAAGACAGCCAAAAGAGTTTGATATGAGAATAAATCTAAAGTTAAAATATAGGGTAGAAATGCACCCATTTGCAGGAAATGTAGTCTTGATTTTCAAAAAAAAATTTCAAGGCTTGCATGTCTACATTAAAACATTCTTCTTCATACTGCATTAATATATGCTACTTTTAAACTTTCATGCAGAGAAGGAAATCACAACTAAAAAAATCACTAATTTTTTCAGACGGTATTGATGTGGAAATTTTTGCCTCTGCATTTTGATGGTGTGGGCGTGTGGCACCGAATGGAGATAAGCGTCTCGACAGACGTTACAATATTTGAACAATGACGACAAAAACTGTTTTCTCTGTCGTGTCCGTGTGTCGAAAATTGTTATGCGCTTATTTTTTTATTTGATTTTGTGCGTGGCATAGATTTGCTGTGTGCATAGGACGCTTGAGCAGTGCGCAATTGCACAGGCGCGCACTTTAGAGGGAACGTTGCTCGCACGGCTGCGCTAGCATCACAGCTAACGTTAGCCATGCTGCTACCTCTCTGCTCGGGGAGGGCGTATACGTATGTGACGTACGACGTGACAGTATGTGACGTGTGTAAGAAGGTGCGCTTGCTGTCTGTGAGAGGGAGACACAGAAAAGAGTGAGAAGAGCCTGTCGTGTAATGCCAGCAGCTAAAAGCAATTGCGTGAGAATCCACAGACCTGTGGATGTGTTGAAGGTGTGCTGGAAAATGCGGAACGGAAATTAGGGAGCAGCAGAAAAGTGGAATGTATTATTTAAATCGGTGCGTTGAAAAACACGGACCGGAGTTTTTTTTTTTAAACTGGATCGGCATTTTCCCATGCCTTGCCGATACACATTTTTTGGCAAATATCGGATCGGGACATCCCTAGTATATACACACATACAAACATATACATACATACATATATAAACAATGATATTTGCTATGGATAAATAATTAGATACATTCCATAAATAAACAGTTCACAATCGGTAATTCAGTCCTAAAGTTCATGAGTCCATAGTTCGAAAGTAGACAGGAAAAAGTATAATAGATGCAAGGAGAGGGGCGGGGGGGAAGTTAATATCTCCTACCTGGAAGCGGTGCGTCGGTCGCTCGCCATCCTTTTGAGAGGAAAATCACCATATAAAAATCCGACCTGAACAGGTTCAAAAACACAAATTAGCAAACATCACCTTCGTGTATAAGCAACAGGTTTGTGCGTTCATTTGTTTGAGGACCATTACAAACTGCAATGCCAAATCGGCGTCATTTGCAGGAGAAGTCTAACAACAAAATGGACCAACTAAAAACAAAACTTGGAGGTCCTTTAAACATTATACATATTGGTAAAATGTTCAGCTATAAATTAAACGTAAATCAGGCCGTCATTTCGGGTATACTGACGTAATTTGATCGAACGCTAAGCTAGCATGTAGCGCTATTGACTTTGAATGGCTGATGCCACGATTGCACTGTTTAACCAATAATCAAAGTATAGATTGACTCACCGTTGACAAGGGGTCTTAACATAAGATGAAGAGGGTGTCCAGTGAGCAGGTTTGTTCCTAGTTAGATCGAGTTAACCATCAAAACGCCAAACAGAGCACAGCAGCCAAGGTTAATAGCAACAGCTGCGTAGGAGGATGATTGACAGGTGGCGCCAGGATTTAAAGGGACCACGTCAATTGAGTCAACCAGACATGCGACATCACCTCGTTACATAAATTAATTAATAAATAATTCCTCTGTTGAATTTAATCATGTGCAAATTACACAAGAATGTAACATTTAGTAACATGTGATATTAACTCCCTACATGCAAAATGAGATATGTCAAGCCTTTATTGGGTATAATTTAGATGATTATGCTTTACAGTTTATGAAAACTTTGAATTGAAAATCTCAGAAACTGTCAGGTTTCAAAAACTGTAAGCCATTATCAAAATTATAACAAATTCTTGACATATCTCACTTTGCATGTTATGAAACAACGGTTAGTTTCATATTTGAAGATGAATTGCTGACATTAGACTTTTACACCACATTCTAATTGTATGATATGACAGAGAACATCTGGTGGGGGAAAGCATTCAACTTTTCTCCGACTATAATTGAATGTACACCACCCGAAAAATTAGGAGTGCCGACTGTAGCAAATATATACAAGCTTTTGACCACAAATTTAGTCGCTGCTCTGTGACATTCATCTAGCGGCAGACGTGAACTGGGGCTGCCCGCCTCAGGCTATGTCTACACTAAGCCGGATAACCCCTTAAAGTAATAATTATTTAGCTTAAGCCTCGCTTCAGCCACACTAATCTATCGTTTAAGGTCTCTCTCCTCTGAAAATTTTTTGTGCGCCGTGTATTTCTTGAATCTCCGGCTCTTAGCATTGTATGGACTCAATGATCATTTACAAATTGAGTTCATAGAGGAAGTGAAGTCAGAAAGACCGCGCTCCACACAGGAAGTGACGTCAGAAAGAACACGCCACAGCCAGCTTTATAACAACCGTAGCTAACCACTGGAAAGATGGAGGCAAATCATCCAGACATGCCGTGTTTCTCATTCTTCTACATGTACAGACGCTTGTGGAAATCACACATTAATACCTTAAGTCAGGGTTCCCCAACTTTTTTCCCACCAGGGACCAGTTTAATGTAAGCATTAGTTTCACCGGACCGGCTTTCTACGTGTGACAGATAAAAACAGCAAAACAAATTAGCATGAAAAATTTGCCTTTGGCTACAATCTGGCACATTAACATTTTATATGTCCATTAATGTGCACTGTCCAATGTACTATAACGAAGGAGTTGTAATATACATATATTATGTAAAAAATGTAAAAAATACCTAAGTGTTTGTCTACCGTGAGCGAACTGTGGTGCTGAATTTCCCCCAAGGATCAATAAAGTACTTTCTATTCTATTCTATTAACAATGGTGTTTTAGTGGGACAGGCGAAACTTAAGTCGGAGAAAAAAAAAGTACTTTATAAATTAATTATTGTTTCAGTGCGGCCCGAGAGCAAATGCGCCACGGACCGGTACAGGTCCCCGGACCGGTGGTTGTTGACCACTGCCTTAAGTGAAGGAAACGCGTGATTACAGCTATTTCGGATACTACACATCTCAGACGGCAAGAGAACTTTCGAATGTCCGGGTCAGCTGTGATTCTACTTACCGAAAAACTTTGTCCCTTCCTCCCGTAGATGTGATAAAAAAGATAGCGTGTGCTTTGTTTTTTCTAGCCATCGAGGGAAGACTACGGGAAACAGCGGATACATTTGGACTAGCAAAGCAGACTATCAGTTATTGTCCACCATGTATGTCGCGGACTCAACGTCTAGGTCCAGAGTATATAAAGTCACCAAAAAGGAATGGACAATGAAGGTGAAGGCAAAAGAGTGACGAGTGTCCTGACCAGATATCTAGATCCCTAGATTGATTGTTGTCAAATGTTCTTTATCACATGTCCATTAAAGATTTGACTAATTTATGATGTCTCAGGTGTGATTCGCTACAATAGGGCCCCACAGTGCACTGAATTACAGCTATCGTGTTTTTCGGAGTATAAATCGCAGCTGCCGAAAATGCATAATAAAGAAGGAAAAAAACATATAAGTCGCACTGGAGTATAAGTCGCATTTTTGGGGGAAATGTATTTGATAAAAGCCAACACCAAGAATAGACATTTGAAAGGCAATTTAAAATAAATAAAGAATAGTGAACAACAGGCTGAATAAGTGTACGTTATATGAGGCATAAATAATCAACTGAGAACGTGCCTGGTATGTTAACGTAACATATTATGGTAAGAGTCATTCAAATAACTATAACATATACAACATGCTATACGTTTACCAAACAATCTGTCACTCCTAATCGCTAAATCCCATGAAATCTTATACGTCTAGTCTCTTATGTGAATGAGCTAAATAATATTGTTTGATATTTTACGGTTATGTGTTAATAATTTCCACACAAGTCGCTCCTGAGTATAAGTCGCACCCCCGGCCAAACTATGAAAAAAAACTGCGACTTATAGTCCGAAAAATACGGTAATTGAAATACCACAACACTGGATATTGTTCAGATAAATTCAATTGAATTGAAGAACTTGCACACAAAGCAACACTGGAGGTGACTATGTCGTCCGCATTTTCTGCGCATGCGTATTAGGTCGGCGGGGGGGGGAGCGGCGAGGGGGGTCTTAAACGACCATTGTGTGTGTGTAGACAAGGATAAGGTTAGGTGGGATTTACCCTGGATAACCTTCGTGTAGAAGTGGCCTCGGAGCCAGTCAGAATCTGGTTTTCGTCATTCCCATCTAAATGAGAAGGCATTAATTTTAATTGAACAAATAATAGCACTAACATGACAGGCGGTGAGTTAGAACCTGTTGTATTCAGATTAGTTGCTCACCTTACTGATGAGATCAGCACGGTTCAAAACAGCGACTTTCATTTATAAATTGTGCATGATGTGTGTTCAAAATGTTTAAGCATATTGCTTGTGTAACCTACTTGTATGGGCTTGCCTCTTTGTGATGTTAAGTTCCTGTTATAAGCTGTTATACAGTGTATGCCTTGAGCTCCCTATTTTGAAGGCGCTAAGAGCGGAAGTGGTGACACGTTTAGTGGAGCGGAGGTTTTGAAAGAAAGGAAATAAAGTGGTCCTCGTGTAAAACTGGAGCCTCAGTGTTTCTTATTTTGTAGTTTTATACAATATAGGCGACATATATAAACCCTCAGTTACACTCGTATGTCCCCCTCTTGATGAAATACCAGCCTTGTAATTATTACACATAGCGCTGCTGCAATCTTTTCTTGTAAAATATTAGGTATTTGTACCGCCCTGGCACCGCCATTTTGCGATCTGACGTCAGCACGAAACAGGCGCGAATTTTACAAAATGGCGTCTCTAGGAGAAGTATGATACCAGATAACTACCGATACCAAATCAAACGTCAAGCACCTGAACAACGATATTAATATAACTCAGCTCGCTTCATTTTGTAGTTGGACGGATTTTAGCTATTACAATATTTTTTTTAAAAACGCAATTATCACGACGTTTGACGCTAGCTTGATAACTATAGCCAACCTGACCTAGCTAGCATGAGCCACCTACCTAGCAGGTTAGCGTTAGTTATTTCAGGTGGCGTCAATGCTTCAACGACAAAAACATGCAGATAGATAACACAAACTCATTCATACCTTGGAGCAGATTTAAGTATTTTTGTTCAATTGAGGGAATTAACTCAGCTGACTTCCAATGAGTTGAATGGCGCGCCATTACGACGGCGTAGGACTTGTGGGCGGAGCTTCTGTGATTTGTCAGTCTGCGTTTCCGCCTGGGATGTGATCACGTGACGCAATTTTTTTTTTTAGATTTCAAACATTGATAACGTTTGTACAACAAATTTAACAATATTCAAAGTTCAAGATATCATAATATAAATTATGTTTCTTTAAGTGCATTAGTTTAAAATAGTTGCAGTCTCATCATTTAGTGACGTCACAGTGACGCCATGCCCCTCTCAACTGATCGCCGTACACAACCGCGTTTGAACCAACCGGAAATGGGAAGGTTATTATTTTATTTTATTTTTAATTGAACAATTGAACATACAAACAATACAGATTGAAATTATGAAGACAAATTGAAGCACTTTAATGTATTACAATATTTCAAACAAAAAAGGTTTAGAAATCATCTTTATGAACAAAAAGTGTTAGAATAGAATAGAATAGACTTTATTGTCATTATATTTGGATATAACGAGATTAAGGACTCCAACTTAAGGTGCGGTAGTGGGAACAAATATGGGGTAAAAATAAATTACACAACAGGTAATAAAGAAAAAACTAACAATTTAAATAAACAGACTACTATCCAATAAAAATATTAGCAATCCTATACGATATACAAAACACTATAGAAATACAAAATACTGTACAATATACAGAACAGACAAGAGTACCGGAGTAATAAATAACAATCAGTGTCGGACGTATTGCGCTCGAAGGGTAATATTGCACAGTAGGGTATTAGGGTAGGATATTGTATAGGGGTGAATTATTATTATAAGTTAGAGTTCAAGATGGTGACAGCTCTGGGAAAGAAGCTGTCTCTGAGCCTGTTTGTTCTGGCTCTGATGCACTTGCCCGATGGTAGCAGGTCGAACAGGTGGAAGACAGGGTGTGTGCTGTCTTTGGAGACAATACAATTGGATACAAAAATAATGTAAAATAATATATGTGTATATATATATATATATATATATATATATATATATATATATATATATATATATATACACATACATACATACATACATACGCTAAAAAGAGACATACTGTAGTTAAAGACAAAACTTATTGTGATCTTTGTGTTATAAGTGTATCATAATTAGTTATTATAGGGGTGTCCAAAGTGTGGCCCATAATTCAAGTTGTTGATTTGCAGAATATTGTCCGTAAAAAAAAAAAACGTGTGTAATGGAAGAAAAACAGCAAAAAGACATGACGTAATTGGAAAAATCTTAATTATTTTTATAGTAATAATAATAATACACTTTGTCATTTATAACACAAAATTGACACTACGTTTTGTATTTTAATATATATCTAATATGTTTTTTTGCATTATTTTTTTTTTTTACAATATAGAATATCAAAAAGGCATGCATTGTATATTCAGTGGCAGCACGGTGGAACAGGGGTCAGTGCATGTGCCTCACAATACGAAAGTCCTGAGTTCAATCCCGGGCTCGGGATCTTTCTGTGTGGAGTTTGCATGTCCTCCCTGTGACTGCGTGGGTTCCCTCCGGGTACTCCGGCTTCCTCCCACCTCCAAAGACATGCACCTGGGGATAGGTTGATTGGCAACACTAAATGGTCCCTAGTGTGTGAATGTTTTCTGTCTGTGTTGGCCCTGCGATGAGGTGGCGACTTGTCCAGGGTGTACCCCGCCTTCCGACCGTGTGCAGCTGAGATAGGCTCCAGCACCCCCCGCGACCCCGAAGGGGACAAGCGTTAGAAAATGGATGGATGTATCTTCAGTATGCAGCCGTTGGTGCACCCCTGAGTTATTAGAATCAAAATTTCAGCTTTTTCTACAATGTCTTTTTTCTTATATTTTCTTACTGTTTTTCTGTTCCAACAATATTCTGCAGACCAACAAAACTCGAGATGCGGGACGCAAATGGCCCCCGGGCCGCATTTTGGCCACCCTTGCTCTTGTCAGTTGATTAGGACGACGATAGCAGAGGGAAAACATTCAGATAAAATAAAATATTCCAATTATTATATGAAACAATATAAACAAATGTTTAACAATAAAACAAATTAAAACATCATATTTTTATTCATTGGATTATTTAGGGCAAAAATACTAAGGAAAACTACTGCTATACTCTGGGGGAATAATAGACAATAACTAACAATAAACACATCATAAAACAAAACTTTGTACTGTACAAATTGCGGCGCAAAAGACAATGGGACAAGGGAACTGTTATGTATTGCAGGGGGAGTTGACGGCACAGACACAAGGGGCAATAAAGCACTATGATATATATCTATATCTATATATATATATATATATATATATATATATATATATATATATATATATATATAGATATATATAGATATAGATATATATATAGATATATAATGATAAAACAATAATACTTAAACTAAGGAAATGGTGTGTGACTAATCCAAAAGGGGTGTATGGTGGGAGACTGTGTATGAATGGTTAGCTGTTGAGTATTACCTAATTGTTGGATGAGGAAGCAGACAAGTCCAAAGGGTCAAGCAGAAGAAGGTCCGTCATCCAAGCGGGGGGTCCATGGGACTGAGAGAGGCGTCAAGGGGTCCGTGAGCAAAAAGGAGGTAGAGGATGAAGAGAGGCAGTCCAGAATCCAAAGGGGAACAACACGGGATCACGGGAGAACACGGGAAGACAACAGGGGCATCAAACACGGAAACAAGAAAGTCACAGGTGGGAGAGCGAGATCGCGGGATGGAAGCCAGACACGGGGTGCTTACACAGGCAACTGAAGATTAAGTTCCGGCGACGATCCTCGGGTCCACTGGTCTGTACACAACTCGCCCTCATCAGTCCCAGGTGTGCTGATTGCTGCTTGCTCACAGCCTTGCCGGCATGTGGGCGTGACGCGGCCAGTGCAAGCATGGGCGTGTCTCGGCGCGTTGCCAGCGGAGGTGCTGGCAGACCCAGCTGCCAGAGAAAAGCGGGTTCGAACCCACGCCATGACAGGAACTACCCAAATATGTCATGGCGTGTCTATGTGGCGGCCATCTTAGTCAAGGCAACAGTCCAACTCAATGCAATGCGTGTATAATGAAAATAAATCACAACTTGCTCATTTTTCATGTAGAGCCAGAATGTGTGTTAACATTACAAAAAACGTTTAAATGAAAACGATCCAAAAGCTATTCATGCTCATGAAACCTTATTCCTAATTTAAAGTACTTCCTGTTGTGAATAATTGTTATTCACATGTGGGCCAGCAAAATGATGTGTTTATTGTTAACATATATTGTATAAAATTAGTCTGTGTATGTTACTTACCTGTTTTGCGCCCAATTATGTATATTAAACATTAATATTACTCAACAAAACTCCAGTAGCTAGCATTACCCCTTAGCTCACTATAGTCACCTAACATGTTGTGTAAATACGGCAAAAAAAAAGTAGTTCCTCTGTGTTAGCGCCGACAATAACAATTCCGTTATAGCTTGGTTGATATTCAGGTCAGGCATGTTTTTGGATGTTTTTTTGCGGAAGCGGGCCCTTTAATCTGCTAAACAGACACAATAACTCCACAGGGAAGTTTTGGTGGATTTACGAAACTGAAACAATACAAACAGAATGCCATTGTAGGTTAAAGGCCTACTGAAACCCACTACTACCGACCACGCAGTCTGATAGTTTATATATCAATGATGAAATCTTAACATTGCAACACATGCCAATACGGCCGGGTTAACTTATAAAGTGACATTTAAAATTTCCCGGGAAATATCCGGCTGAAACGTCGCGGTATGATGACGTATGCGCGTGACGAAGGCAGTTGAACGCGTCATCTTGGAATAGGTCCCTCCCAATTTAAACAGCTCTGTTTTAATCGCTAATTTCCACAGTATTCAGGACATCTGTGTTGGTGAATCTTTTGGAAATTTGTTCAATTAACAATGGAGACTGCAAAAAAGAGAGTTGTAGGGAAGCGGTGTGTTGCTGCTGGATGTAGCAACACAAACCAAAACACAACCGGTGTTTCATTGTTTCTTTTCCCAAAAGATGGCGGCCAAGCTTTACTATGGAACAAAGAAGTCAAGCGAACACGGTTGGATTGGACGACACATACGAAGTACAGTGTATTATGCAGCGAACATTTCGAAAGATCATGTTTCGAAGAGGGTCCCTTGCGAATGGCAGAAATGGGAATCAGCACTCGTCGACTCGTGCTGAAGAAAGGTGCGAAGCCAACTATTTTCGATAGACCACGGACAAGTCCGGAGCACCCGACCCCCTCCACAAGCGGACAGACTGGGCACATGAGGTCTGCATTTGCCAAAAGGGAAAGGAAGAGGGTAAGAATCTTGATATCCAGTTTTCATAGTCAGACTACACTGTTCCAATATCCATTTCTTTGTTCTCAATTGTTGAAACCCCCCCACCTCCACACCCCGGATTGTAAATAATGTAAATAATTCAATGTGATTATCTTGTGTGATGACTGTATTATGATGATAGTATATATATGATAGTATATATCTGTATCATGAATCAATTTAAGTGGACCCCGACTTAAACAAGTTGAAAAACTTATTGGGGTGGTACCATTTAGTGGTCAATTGTACGGAATATGTACTTCACTGTGCAACCTACTAATAAAAGTCTCAATCAATCAACCAAAACTAACACACACAGTCATAGACTACTCCAGTGGTTCTCAACCTTTTTTCAGTGATTTTCCCCTGTGAACATTTTTTTAATTCAAGTACCCCCTAATCAGAGCAAAGCATTTTTGGTTGAAAAAAAGAAAAAAAATACAGCACTATGTCATCAGTTTCTGATTTATTAAATTGTATAACAGTGCAAGATATTGCTAATTTGTAGTGGTCTTTCTTGAACTATTTGGAAAAAAAGATATAAAAATAACTAAAAACTTGTTGAAAAATAAACAAGTGATTCAATTATAAATAATATTTTGTACACATAGAAGTAATCATCAACTTAAAGTGCCCTCTTTGGGGATTGTAATAGAGATCCATCTGGATTCATGAACTTAATTCTAAACATTTATTTTGTTGAAGTATTATTCAATAAATATATTTATAAAGGATTTTTGAATTGTTGCTATTTTTATAATATTTAAAAAAAAATCTCTCGTACCCCTTGGCATACCTTCAAGTATCCCCAAGGGTATGCGTACCCCCATTTGAGAACCACTGGACTACTCCATGAACAATGAAATAAATTAACAATAAAATAGTCTACATATAATTATTGCTTCAAGTTCTAGTCAAGTTCTTCTGCAGTATAAAGTATCGTACATTTACTGACATTACTGTCAATAGTGTCAATACTGTCAATAGATTACAATAGACAATAATATAAAGTATTGTACATTTGTACATTTACAGACAATAGATCAGATCATGGACAGTACGACTACGGCATCAGTGGCGGATGCGGTGGATGAACCAATGGCAATGGCACTAGATTTGCCTGATGAGGAGGGCGATCAAGATCAGGTTCGATTTGTTTTCCTAATCAATGTTCAAATGGATTACAGTTCAAGCCCAATCCAAAAGTATTCATAATTAATGTAAATGAGGTATCCATATTACATGTAGCTGTTTCTCCATTTCCAGGGAAATACAAGAGAACAAGGATGCCAGACGGACTGGGTACCGATTGGGACAGCACCAACAGCAATGACCAGTAGCAAGAGCACCCAAACAGGGAAAATACATCATAGATCAAAGGGTATGTCTATTTCGGTGACGAACATGATTCTGCACATCACAGTACACATTGCACGCTGCCTGTGCAGAGTAGAGTAGACAGATAAATTAGGTGATTCAAAGACAATAATTATTATGTGATTCTAGTTTAATTTGAACAGATTATATAAAACAACTTGTGCTTGATTTTATTGCTAGGACACCAGGTGACCCCAGATATCCTCGAGAGGGTTAGAGCTCGGCCGGCCAGGGTTAGTGAAGTCCCATTGTCAAGTGTAGCAGCTCCATCTGACAGCCCCGAGATGCAGACTAACATAGCAGCTCCAGGTGTGTCTGGAATGCAAGCCAAGCTACGACCACCTCCTGCATTGTTTGATGAAGGACCAGCATCAAGTCCCACTGCGCCTTTTGTTGGTGGTTCTTCCGATGACAGCTATGTGCCGAGTGAGTCAACGACATCGGATCCGTGTCAATCTGACGGGTCGCCAGATCGCCCATGTACTCACCAGATGCATGAAGAGGGCTGCCACAAGGAACCGAAGTACATCATCTTTGAGTCGTGCCTCCAGAGTCTCGTCAAGTGGTGTCACTGTCCAGTCTGTGGCAGCCAGGACATAAGCCCTTCTTGGGATTCGAACGGTACACAGCTGACCATGACTCTTCAATGTGCATCATGTGACCAGAGGAGTAGTTGGAGCAGCCAGCCAAACATTGGCCCTTATGCCGCGGGCAACATCCTGCTGTCTGCTGGCATCCTCTTCGCTGGGGCATCTTCTGGCAAGGTGTTGCAAGTGCTGAACAGCATCGGAGTGGTCACGTATGTGAAGAGGACATTTTTCAACCACCAGGAGCTCATCCTGCAGCCAGCCATCAAAAAGGTGTGGGAGGAACAGCAACGGACGCACCTCACCATGCTGCAGGTGGAAGGCCGACCCCTCGTCCTTGGTGGTGATGGGCGAGCAGACAGTCCGGGACACAGCGCCAAGTTCGGTACCTACACCACAATGGAGCTTGTGGCCAATGTGGTTCTCGACCTTCAGGTTGTACAGGTACGACCATATAATCTCACTAAAACACTAGTAACACAATAAGCAGATAAGGGATTTTCCAGAATTATCCTAGTAAATTTGTCTAATAACATTAACCATTTCAATGTATACTAAGCCCCTTTTTCATTTTTTTCTTTGCTCATTCCTTTTCTGTTATATATATTTCAGAGCAACGAATGTCTTGGCAGCTACCATATGGAGATGGAAGGACTGAAGAGGATGGTGGAACTGCTGATCAGCTGGGACCTGGATGTCGGGGTGCTGGTGACAGACAGACACAGACAGATCGCTAAATGGATTCGTGAAAACATGCCCAATACACGGCACTGCTATGACATCTGGCATGTTGCAAAATGTTAGTTGGATTATTTGTATGCATGACAAGTTGTGAAGTAGTGTGTACATATCAGTGATCAGATGAATGCGATATTGTATTTAATCCACAAATTTCTGTTTTTTTCTGTTTGTAGCCATCGGAAAGAAACTGAAGGCCATCGCCAAGCATAAGGACTGTGAAGACCTGAAGCCCTGGGTGCAAAGTATAATCAACCACCTCTACTGGGCAGCAGTGTCTACACCGCCTGGAGAGGGGGAACTTCTGGTTGCCAAGTGGAAGTCTGTGGAGCGACACATTCAGAACATCCACAAGGACCATGGCGACCTCTTCCCAATTTGTACTCATGGACAACTGCAACGGCAAAAGAAATGGCTCAAACAAAGTGAGTAGGCAAATAAGTTGCCCGAAAGCAGTGAGGGACTAGCAGTATTTTCCTGCACATCTTTTGAAAGTCAAAAAATTCAGATAAACTTGTAAGTAAATAACCAGTTTAAGTTGACTGGAACATTTTTGTAGAAACGTTGTTCTATTTTAAATTTATGTTTAGGTTCACGCTCAGCAGTGAAACTGGAGGAGGTGGTCAACAACAAGTCCCTGCTAAAAGATATCGCCATGCTGTCGGGTGAACACCAGACTTCCAAGGTGGAGGCGTTCCATAGCCTTATCATACAGGTGAGAATTAGACTGATCGCCTGTAGGTGGTGTCGGTGGTTACCACCTGCCACTAGGACTTTGGTGGCCAGGGAGCAAAATACTAGAGCATACTAAATGAAGCCTTGATACAGTCAGTGTAAGCAAGAGAATGTTGGAGGTCCAACATAGTGGCTGGCATCTTGGTGAGAAAGATTGCAAACAATTCTGGCGTGGTGTTAACATTGAAAACAAAACAGCTTCATTACTGCAGGAGATCAAGCTTTAATAGCTGACTATTAACAGTTTAATACACAAACATTTGTATTCAAATTTACAAACAATTTATAAATTTACACACACATTGTATGGACGCATGACTGAATAAAGTGTCTTTTATCTTATACAGTTCGCACCGAAAATGTATGTCTTCTCATACATCGGAATGCTGTGCAGGTATGTTTCCACACTAATCTAAGTGTCACTAGTGTGTGCCATACTTTAGTACTAATTATTACATTATTCTGTTACCACACCTAGGAACCTGCTTGCTGGGCTGCACTGGAACGAAAATTCGAGCCGCCCTATAGCCACTACACAAGCGGGTGCTGAGCGCTATGCAGTACGCTACCCGAAGTATAAAGCAGGGGGCCATGTGGTCAAGAAAATCGCGACAGAGCCAACATACCGTAAGTGTAGAGGACACAAAACATGTAAACACTTGACACTTTGTATCATGATAATAATACTGTCAAGTTTCACTCTCCATGAGTATATTATGTTGTGAGCAGGAACATGTACAATTGTATTTTGCAGGCTACGTAGATGACTTGATCAGGGAGGTTGTTGCTGGCTGCAGACAGACCCCTGACGAGAGAACACCACTCAGCGTCACTGTGGATGTGCCTCCCTTCCTCTGCGATGAACTGGAGAAGCCAGACAAGGAGGAAGCCATCGCCAAGCACAGGAGTCGCTTCGGTAAGTGTGAAATGCCCTCCCGGTAACAGTTAGAGATGCTACCTCAGTAGAAGCATTTAAGTCCCATCTTAAAACTCATTTGTATACTCTAGCCTTTAAATAGACCCCCTTTTTAGACCAGTTGATCTGCCGTTTCTTTTCTTTTCTCCTCTGCCCCCCCCCCCACGTGGAGGGGTTATTCCGGTGACCATGGATAAAGTGCTGGCTGTCCAGAGTTGGGACCCGGGGTATACCGCTCGCCTGTGCATCGGTTGGGGACATCTGCGCTGCTGACCCGTCTCCGCTCGGGGTGGCCTCCTGCTGGCTCCACTGGACCCTCACTAATATGTTAGACCCACTCGACATCCATTGCTTTCGGTCTCCCCTAGAGGGGGGGGGTTACCCACATATGCGGTCCTCTCCAAGGTTTCTCATAGTCATTCACATCGACGTCCTACTGGGGTGAGTTTTCCTTGCCCGTGTGTGGGCTCTGTACCGAGGATGTCGTTGTGGCTTGTACAGCCCTTTGAGACATTTGTGATTTAGTGCTATATAAATAAACATTGATTGATTGACTGATTGATTGATTGATTGATTTTATTGATTAAGTACAGTGGCCATGTAGATTCTGTTGCAGTCACTGCACGTCTTGGAACCCCGTGTAGTCCATCGATGGGAATGTTGTCCTAATCTTATGTACTACACAAGCTGGTAGTACCACCCTTATGTCCTTTCCCAGATATCCCCAGCAGAAGCGGACAAACTGTCGATAGGCTGTGTGTCGTCTCCGCCTGCAAGTAGCAAATGATGGCAGCTGTTATTATCCGGACATGGATACACAGTGACTCACTGTTCTCTGAGATTCAAAAGACATTGTCATGCATTCTATTCATTTGTCATTTACTGTTGCAGTAAATTGTAAATATTGTTGACATCTACGGTCCATCTATGTAATACTTCTATGATATATAATGTCATGTGCATTGTAGCACAGTACATTTCACAGAATAAGAATAAGATAAGAAAGTGCTCATTCTGACTTATCTTCCAAAGGTTGATAGAATAAAGAATTATTTAAACTTATTAGTGCCTCACTCATTTTGCTGTTGCTGCAGCATGCCATATTGCTGTTTGTAGGCGTTATACGCTGTCTGCAGCACCCATTCATCCAGACACACAGATGGAAAGCCATGGTGGTCTATGATGCACGTCTTCACCCCCTCCTCCTCCATCGTTCTGGTCACTGCCTCTATTTCACTACAGCAGACACACTCAGCCACTGTCTCCATGTTCACACAGTTTTGACATGTACACCTGGAAATAGAAATGTTCATAATATTTGTAAATCAATTCATATTATTGACACCTGCAATCTGCAAACATGTGGAATAATTAATATTATCATTGTCTTGTTGTGGATCTTATTAATCTGCATGCATATTTTTAGTATTGCCGGTATATGGAGCTGTGGCCCATAGAAATAATGGGTAATTAATTAGGTTTGACATTGTGTCAATGATAGATACTTAGTGTATAGATAGGCCTGGGGTGTAAGTTGTAACACTAACAGTAACACATTGTGTCAATGATAGATACTTAGTGTATAGATAGGCCTGGGGTGTAAGTTGTAACACTAACAGTAACAGTGCAAGACTAGGCCACAAACTAAAACTAGTCTATAAATAAATAACATATTACCATTCTGTATTCTCAAGGCGATCTATGTCGTGTGCTCCTCCAGCATCAATAGCAGCAGCGTCCTCCTGACCGTCTTCATCAGCGTCGGGTTCAAAGCGATATGGCTCTATCCCTCTCACAGCTTCTTCCCTATCTGAATCGCTTCCACTCCCCACTAGTCCTTCACTTGCACTTTCCTCATCCACAAATCTTTCATCCTCGCTCAAATTAATGGAGAAATCGTCGCTATCTCGGTCAGAATCGCTCTCAGATCTGGCGGCCATCATTGCAAACAATAGGGAGCTTTGCGGATATGTTCAATTGTCCACGTCACGCTACTTCCGGTAGGGGCAAGGCTTTTTTTTGTCAGATACCAAAAGTTGCTATCTTTATCGTCGTTTTTCTATTCTAAATCCTTTCAGCAAAAATATGGCAATATCGCGAAATGATCAAGTATGACACATAGAATAGATCTGCTATCCCCGTTTAAATAAAAAAATTTCATTTCAGTAGGCCTTTAATAATACTATCACAGACACTTATAGACGTGTTAGCATATTCGCTAATGCTTAACGTCTGGGCTGTACCCTTGTACAGTGTCCCACCACGCTCTGACGAAAGATTGTACGCCTCCTCTTTTATTTGGACTTTCCCTGATTACAAGGCAACAGCTGTTTCTAAAGGGACAGGGGTCGTAAACAGCCGCTGCCTTTGGTCACAAAACAGTTCAAAGAAAAGGTGCCTGTAGGGGGGTCAGGTCCTGCTTCCTCTCCGCTTTGTAGATCTCGGGTCAAGACAAGATCTTCCTGTGGATTACAAAACATCAAAGAAACCGACCCCTTCATGTCGCTTCCCATCCTACACAGTGGAGTTTTACAAGCCTTTTGATTGGTAAGATCAAAGACAGCTTTTGTCTGCTGGCCGGGAACTCATTGAAACCCGTTTTGTGATAACTTAGATACAATTATTCTGACACTATGGACAATTGTACTTCCGGTCTAAAGGACGAAATAGGAAATATATTTTCAACCCGCAGCAGTGAGCAAACTCATCCACAAGGTGGCGCCACAGCACAAACAATAACACACCTTTTCATTGTCTCTGTCGAGTGTTGTATGAAAACTATTTGTTGAATACAAAGTGTTGGAATAATTGTATGTAAGTTATCACAAAACTTTGTGTTTCCATGAGTTCCCGGCGAGAGGACAAAAGCTGTCTTTGATCCTACCAAGAAGAAGGCTTGTAAAACTGCACTGTGTAGGATGGGAAACAACATGAAGGTGTTCTGTTTCTTTCATGTATTGTAATCAACAGAAAGATATAGTCTTGACCCGAGAACTACAAAGCGGAGAGGAAGCAGGACCAGACTCCCCTCAAGGCGACCTTTTCTCTGAACTGTTTTACGACCTCTTCTTTGAACTGTTTTACGACCTTTTCTTTGAACTGTTTTAATCAAAGGCGATGGCTTTTTACGACCCCGGTCCCTTAGAAACAGCTGCTGCCATGTAATCAGGGAAAGCCCAAATAAAAGAGGAGGCGTACAATCTTTCGCCAGAGCGTGGTGGGACTGTAAAAGAGTACAGTCCAGACGTCTCTCCTCAATTGAGCCATATTCAATTCTGTCTCTCTTTAATTCCTTGCTTCTTGTCTTGTTTAATAGACGTCATCAGTGTTTGAACCTGACACAAAACATTATGGTCGTTGGCGAGAAAAAAAACATGCATAAATTAGCTGCACCGTTTTATAAGCCACAGGGTTCAAAGCGTGGGGGGAAACGTACCGGCTTATACGGTAAATGGAGCATTGTTGGCAGTTTTTTTTCAAGAGTCCTTTATAGGTGCATTAGTCGTTAGCAGTTTGTCCTTGTTTAGAATAGCACAGGAAAAATTGTGGCTGATTGATGAGCCTTTTGTTTGCCTTTGTGTATTGCAGCACCATGTTGGGGCCATTCAGAAGTGCAGTTGTCTGGGACTTTATATCAATACTTGCCTGTATTTGTTTGACAACTTTGAATTTTTTTGGTAGGGGGAAAAAAAGAACATTGGATTTATATATACTGTAAAATTCAATATACATAGGTTTAAAAATTGTTCTTGTCTCACGTAAGGATTGCAAATAATGGACAAAAGGAAATAAAAAAGTGCAGTCCTGCTTTAAATTCAGTTTCATATTGTTTTCATTATCATTGCCTTCATTGCTGAATGGTCGGGGGAAAAAGTCCCATGGTCCACTTCCTTTCACCATATTTGGAGGTCAGCTTTTATTTTG
>NC_084735.1:14367086-14462086 GCF_033978785.1 Entelurus aequoreus | reverse complement strand
GGTTGAAACATACAAAATTAACTAAAAAGCTAACATAAAACGTCAGCATGCTAATATAAGAGACGTTAGCATGCTTCCAAGATAGCGCCAAGTATCAAACCATGATTTTTAGGTTAAAACATACAAAATTACCTAAAAAGCTAGCATACAATGTTAGCATGCTAATATAAGAGATGTTACCGTACTTCCAATATGGCACCAAGTATCAAAAACCATGAATTTTAGGGTAAAACATACTAAATTAGTTAAAAAGCTAGCATAAAATGTTAGCATGCTCATGTAACCCATATTTAAAATATCCATTGAAAACATGCATACAATGCAAAGACTTTTATTGTGGAGGGTTACTTCCTGCCGCTCGCTTCCTTTTAAGGAAGTGTTGCTGACTTCACCACCCCCTCCCGTACCTGCTGTGAGACGCGCTTGAGAAGCAACTTGCAATATCTTCTCATTCTCCCACTTTGTAAACTTCATAATTAGGTGAGTCTTTTGCCATGGCATAATCAACGGATTTACACAATCACAATCATGTGCCATGTCGCCAATATTATGTTAGCATCTGTTTTAGCGTAGGCGCTAACCGCTGCCATTCTTCCACAGAGCTGCCATGTTCGATTAATTATCGGGCCGTTCATGGTATGTTGTTTTTGCCCTCGATTACTCAGGTAAATGTGTTTTATTTTCTTCTGATCATCCAGCCGATTTATAGGCAACAGTTTAGTCTAGCAAAGTGGCAAAGGGCTCTGCACTGCTAATATGCTTTAGCCACTTTGTGGATGCACTTCAGATGGAACGCAGGTGCGTGTATTTAGGTTGTTGCGCAACACTTTAATTTATTAACTCTGCTTGATTGTTTATCAACTTTGAATGTTTGGTACTTGAATTTGAATTATGATACATTGAGTTTCTAATAATGAGTATTATTATGAAACTGGGTTATATAAGTGCACTTGTAATTTAATTTGTAATTGAACTTGTGATTTAATTTGTAATTGAAGTTGTAATTTAATTTGTAATTTAATTTGTAATTGAACTTGTGATTTAATTTGTAATGAACTTGTGATTTAATTTGTAATTGAACTTGTAATTTAATTTGTAATTGAACTTGTAATTTAATTTGTAATTGAACTTGTGATTTAATTTGTAATTGAACTTGTGATTTAATTTGTAATTTAACTTGTAATTTAATTTGTAATTTAATTTGTAATTTAATTTGTAATTTAATTTGTAATTGAACTTGTGATTTAATTTGTAATTGAACTTGTAATTTAATTTGTAATTTAATTTGTAATTGAACTTGTAATTTTATTTGTAATTGAACTTGTGATTTAATTTGTAATGAACTTGTGATTTAATTTGTAATTGAACTTGTAATTTAATTTGTAATTTGATTTGTAATTGAACTTGTAATTTCATTTGTAATTGAACTTGTGATTTAATTTGTAATTGAAATTGTGATTTAATTTGTAATTGAAATTGTGATTGAGTTTTATCACTTTAGATAAGAAATCATGATCTGTATTAGAAATGTATTATGAATGTTCATTTTAATTGGACTCATGATTGTATATTAATCAACATGGTTAAATTTGTCATATCAATTGGTTTATTAGTACAAATAATTAGTCATTCTGGACAATGGAATGCTTACATTATGCTTTCAAGTACATATATAATGTACTTTGCTAGTGAAGAGGTAACTAGATTACTCACTTTGTTTTTTGGACTTTTAGGTCAGGTTTTTTTTCCGGGAAGGAATACCCGTTGACCCAAACAACCTGAGCTCCCTATCCACTTTCAAACTCAACTCAACAAATGGCGAGCTAAACAACTACGCGGTAGGACAAGCATTTTTTTCCTCCTCCGTGGCGAACCTTTTGGATTACTTTTGTTTTTTGAACTGAACTTTTGGACTGACGCGAAAGCGTTTGCATACCTTTTGAACTGAACTGTGAACTGGTTCCGAGAAGGCAGCAGGACTGCATCTTGTATTTTTGTTTTGGGCATTTTTTAAATTTTTTTCCTATTGTGTCATCTGTGGCATTTATATTCTTGTGTTAATACATTTAATGCAGTCGAAACCAAAATAACTAGTTGTCGTCATCTTTCATACCACAGGCTCCTAGACGAACCATCTTCTGTCACACTGTTTACATTCTTAACCCGCCTAGTCCATGCTAGCGTTACACTCATATAAGAGACGTTACCATACTTCCAAGATAGCGCCAAGTAACAAACCATGAGTTTTAGGTTAAAAAAAAGCTAGCATAAAATGTTAGCATGCTAATATAAAAGATGTTACCGTACTTCCAATATGGCACAAAGTATCAAAAACCATGATTTTTAGGTTAAAACATACCAAATCACCTAAAAAGCTAGCATAAAATGTTAGCATGCTATTATAAGATATGTTACCGTACTTCCAACATGGCACAAAGTATCAAAAACCATGACTTTTAGGTTAAAACACACAAAATTAACTAAAAAGCTAACATAAAACGTCAGCATGCTAATATAAGAGACGTTAGCATGCTTCCGAGATAGCACAAAGTATCAAAAACCATGACTTTTAGGGTAAAACATACAAAATTACCTAAAAAGCTAGCATGAAATGTTAGCATGCTAATATAAGAGACGTTAGCATGCTTCCAAGATAGTGCCAATTATCAAACCATGATTTTTAGGTTAAAACATACAAAATTACCTAAAAAGCTAGCATAAAATGTTAGCATGCTAATATAAGAGACGTTAGCATGCTTCCAAGATAGCGCCAAGTATCAAACCATGATTTTTAGGTTAAAACATACAAAATTAGCTAAAAAGCTAGCATACAATGTTAGCATGCTAATATAAGAGATGTTACCGTACTTCCAATATGGCACCAAGTATCAAAAACCATGAATTTTAGGGTAAAACATACTAAATTAGTTAAAAAGCTAGCATAAAATGTTAGCATGCTCATATAAGAGACGTTACCATAC
The DNA here is from genome assembly GCF_033978785.1 of Entelurus aequoreus. Classification (NCBI taxonomy): domain Eukaryota; kingdom Metazoa; phylum Chordata; class Actinopteri; order Syngnathiformes; family Syngnathidae; genus Entelurus; species Entelurus aequoreus. The sequence goes on along the minus strand of NC_084735.1, from coordinate 14,459,105 downwards.
TTCCAAGATAGCGCCGAGTATCAAGCCATGATTTTTAGGTTAAAAAAAAGCTAGCATGAAATGTTAGCATGATAATATAAAATATGTTACCGTACTTCCAATATGGCACAAAGTATCAAAAACCATGATTTTTAGGTTAAAACATAGAAAATTAGCTAAAAAGCTAGCATAAAATGTTAGCATGCTAATATAAGAGATGTTACCGTACTTCCAATATGGCACAAAGTATCAAAAACCATGACTTTTAGGGTAAAACATAGAAAATTAGCTAAAAAGCTAGCATGAAATGTTAGCATGCTAATATGAGAGGTGTTAGCATGCTTCCAAGATAGCACAAAGTATCAAAAACCATGACTTTTAGGGTAAAACATACAAAATTACCTAAAAAGCTAGCATGAAATGTTAGCATGCTAATATAAGAGACGTTAGCATGCTTCCAAGATAGTGCCAAGTATCAAACAATGATTTTTAGGTTAAAACATACAAAATTACCTAAAAAGCTAACATAAAACGTCAGCATGCTAATATAAGAGACGTTAGCATGCTTCCGAGATAGCACAAAGTATTAAAAACCATGACTTTTAGGGTAAAACATACAAAATTACCTAAAAAGCTAGCATGAAATGTTAGCATGCTAATATTAGAGACGTTAGCATGCTTCCAAGATAGCGCCAAGTATCAAACCATGATTTTTAGGTTAAAACATACAAAATTAGCTAAAAAGCGAGCATACAATGTTAGCATGCTAATATAAAAGATGTTACCGTACTTCTCATATGGCACCAAGTATCAAAAACCATGAATTTTATGGTAAAACATACTAAATTAGTTAAAAAGCTAGCATAAAATGTTAGCATGCTCATATAAGAGACGTTACCATACTTCCAAGATAGCGCCAAGTATCAAACCATGATTTTTAGGTTAAAAAAAAGCTAGCATGAAATGTTAGCATGCTAATATAAAAGACGTTACCGTACTTCCAATATGGCACAAAGTATCATACCATGATTTTTAGGTTAAAACATAGAAAATTAGCTAAAAAGCTAGCATAAAATGTTAGCATGCTAATATAAGAGATGTTCCCGTACTTCTAATATGGCACAAAGTATCAAAAACCATGACTTTTAGGGTAAAACATAGAAAATTAGCTAAAAAGCTAGCATGAAATGTTAGCATGCTAATATAAGAGGCGTTAGCATGCTTCCAAGATAGCGCCAAATATCAAACCATGATTTTTAGGTTAAAACATACAAAATTAGCTTAAGAAGCTAGCAAAAACCTCAAGATGCTAACAATCTCACAAGTATTCTAACATACTTGCCCGACAGCATTGAGTACAAACCGCGTTTTTTAAGTTGAAACATATAATATTAGCTAAAAAGCTAACATCAATCATTAGCATGCTAATATAAGACACGCTAACATACTTCCAAGATGGAGCAGAATATCAAAAATCTGGATTTTTAGGTTCAAACATACAAAAGTAGCTAAAAAATACCCCATGATTTTTACGTTGAAACATACAAAATTAGCTAAAAATATAGCATAAATCATTAGCATACTAATATAAGAGACTTTAGCATACTTTTAAGATGGCACCAAGTATCAAAAACCATGACTTTTAGGGTAAAAACCTTAGCATGCTAATATAAGACTCGTCAACATACTTCCAAGATGGCGGCAAGTATCAAAAATCTGGATTTTTAGGTTCAAACATACAAGAGTAGCTAAAAAGCTATCAAAAAACCTCGGCATGCTAAGGTTCTCACAAGTATTCTAGCATACTTGCTCGACAGCACTGAGTACAAACCGTGTTTTTTAGGTTGAAACATATGGTATTAGCTAAAAAGCTAACAAAATGGCAGGCCCATAAAAAAGATATTAAAAATATGATTGTGGAAATGTGTCAAAAACTCCGCCTGTACAGAAATATTAATGGTCAGTTACACATTTAAGTGTTTATTATGGTGGCTGTCAGTTTTCCAATCAATCAGTTGACAACATAGTTATTGATTTATTTTAAGCACATTTTATTTGTATTCTGAAAGCTTTTAAAATATACAGAAAAATCCAGAATGGGGTGGCCATTTTGATATATATTTTTTATTTATATATATTTTTTAAATAGTATAAAAATGCCAGCATTTTCTCATTACATTCCAGTGTTTTACTGTTGTTGTTGTTTTTATTTTTATTTTATATATGTTATTTGAAAATACTTTCCAAATGTTATTAGACACCTCAGGTAGCGTTGTGGCCGATAGTGGCCTGAATTTCACTTGGTATCGGATGGAAAAGAAAATGAGTGGTATCGCATGCCATAATCGTCACACTGCTAGTGTCCTTCTCGCCACGAGGGGGCAGCAGAACTTACTGTATCCCATGCCCTGAATGAAGTACTTGAACGCCTCAGTCAGCTTGGCAGGCTGCACAGGGGAGAAAAAAAACACAATAGTTTGAGACGCAGTACCCCGCTCGGCCACAGGAGGTCGCCATACCTCCACAGAGATAACCTCCTTTTTTGATTGATTGATTGATTGAGACTTTTATTAGTAGGTTGCACAGTGAAGTACATATTCCGTACAATTGACCACTAAATGGTAACACCCGAATACGTTTTTCAACTTGTTTAAGTCGGGGTCCATCACAGTGGTTCTCAACCTTTTTTCAGTGATGTACCCCCTGTGAAAATGTTTTTAATTCAAGTACCCCCTAATCAGAGCAAAACATTTTTGGTTGAAAAAAAGGGATAAAGAAGTAAAATACAGCACTATGTCATCAGTTTGAGTTATTAAATTGTATAACAGTGCAAAATATTGCTCATTTGTTGCGGTCTTTCTTGAACTATTTGGGAAAAAAAGATATAAAAATAACTAAAGACTTGTTGAAAAATAAACAAGTGATTCAATTATAAATAAAGATTTCTACACATAGAAGTAATCATCAACTTAAAGTGCCCTCTTTGGGGATTGTAATAGAGATCCATCTGGATTCATGAACTTAATTCTAAACATTTCTTCACAAAAAAATAAATCTTCAAAACATCAATAGTTATGGAACATGTCCACAAAACAATCTAGCTGTCAACACTGAATATTGCATTTCTTTTCACAGTTCTTTTTGACAGACATTTTTTAAAAATCTCACGTACCCCTTGGCGTACCTTCAAGTACCCCCAGGGGTACGCGTACCCCCATTTGAGAACCACTGCTCTATCATATGATGTTTGTCTGTGTTGTTTACACACCTGGTCAATCTGGGGCATGCCACCACAGTCGGCCATCTGTTGGGCAATACATAAGAAGTTAAATCATAAATATCAAGTTCAATCATGTACATAAACACTTTTTTAATAATTAAACAAGGGCATATTATTAATTCTGCTCCACGCAGCGACCACGCACCATTGCGCACCCCGCCGTGCTCGACCGCACGTTTAATCGCCATTAAGTAGGTCAGCGCCGGTTAATGTGTCACTACATCTTTCCATCGTGACAAATACATGGAGGGGGCGGGGCTTAAGCCTCACCTTGAGCAGCGTGGTTTTTGTGGGGTCCAGTTTGGTGTTGCACTCCACCTGCGCAAATAAGACACTCCATTAGGTACGCCCGCACCGTGCGTTTGGACCCGCCCTCGTTTCCATTTCCGGCTCTTATGAGGCGAAGGCGTCTGTACTCACCACGGCATCCACAGCGGGAGAGTTGTCGCCCACTACCAGCAGGCTGGGGCACCTGCGGTCAAAGGGGAAAGGGGTCAACAATTGGGCAAAATGTATTTAAAAAATATATATATGTACATAGATACATATTGTAATAACTTGAAGTAAATAATGAAGATTAAAAACCAATTACAAACAAAAATTAAAATAACTAAAGAAATAAATGACTTATTTTTAACACGTTGATGACTGAGACCCTTTTGGGTCCCCGGGACCTTCAACGGTCACCAAAATTGAGGCGAGGCCTAATGGTTTTGAAATTGAAAAATATCATGCGCTGGGTTTGCCCATATATGGGCAGGGAAGCGAAAAAAGTGAAAAATAATCTGATTGGACGTGAATAAATAAATGAAATAAATAAATAAATAATTATTTAGGAATATAAATGCTTTATATTCCTGAGTTGACTTAAAATACATTTCCTAAAAAAAACGTGACGTGAATAAGTTAAATTGGGACAACTAATTGATAATACATTGACGCCAAACACCAATTTTTTATTATTTTGAAAAAAAATCATGTTATAAATATAGTTTGTATTATATTTAAATATACATGTATTTAATTAATATATAAGTATTTTATTAAAAAAACATTAATTTAAAAAAATACATTAAAAAAACCCGACAACACATTAGTTATAGTTTTAGTAATTTTTACTGGACTTTAAAAAAATATATATATATATTATTATTATTTAGGAATATAAAGGCTTTATATTCCTGAGTTGACTTAAAATACATTTCCTAAAAAAGACGTGAATAAGTTAAATTGGGACAACTAATTGATAATATTTTGACGCCAAACACCAATTTTTAATTATTTAAAAAAAAAAATCATGTTATAAATATAGTTTGTATTATATTTAAATATACATGTATTTAATTAATATACAAATATTTTATTAAAAAACATTAATTACAATTTTTTTTTTTTTAAACCCGACAACACATTAATTATAGCTTTAGTCATTTTTACTGGACTTTAAAAAAAAAAAAAAGAAATTATTATTATTATTTAGGAATATAAATGCTTTATATTCCTGAGTTGACTTAATACATTTCCACACAAAAAAATAATTCAATAATTTTATCTAAAAAATTTAAAAAACTTGTAATTTATTGGAATTAATTTAAAAATAAAAATATATATATTAGCAAGGAAATTGCGAAGGTTAAGTGAAAAAATAATCTGGTTGGACGTACTTGAGGGTTCTGACGTTGCTGCCTGGAATGGGCCGCTCGATTTCCAAGTCCCTCCGACTTTAAAGACACAAATTTAAAAAAAAAACATTTAATTGTCCCGCCTTTTAGGAATTGTCAGGCCAGCAGGCGGACCTCTCGTAGGACTTGATGAAGAGCTGCAGGTTGAACTGGTTCATGTCCTTCATGACGTGGTGGCGGTACGTGGCGACCATGTCCTGGTTGTGGTGGATCTCCTCCTGCCGCCACAGTTAGCGCCGTCAGGCTCGCGAGCAGGAAAGAAGAAACGGGGGGTCAAAGAGAGGCGTACCTTGCCGAAGAGGTGGCTGATGACCAGGTCGGGCAGGGCGTGGGTCCAGCCGCTGATCTGGAATCAGATGCTACGTTTAGCCATATTCTTGTCGAAAGTTTGCGGACACTGTGGCACAAAACGTGATATTGGTGTGTGTGTACCATACCTTGTGTGCAGCCCAGTCCATCCAGCCCTCGGCACACGGGTTGATGTTGATGAGCAACAGACCCTCCACCATCTGCGGGTAATCAAGCTAGGACACAACACGTAACATTGATTACATTAGATTAGATTACATCAGAGTCATCCTAATAGTACATTCGGTCCTCTTTTTCCTCCCCGAGTCATTTCCGGGAACTCTCGAGCAGCAGCGATTTTACATTGGGGGCAAGCGCAGCACTGCCCCACAGTGTGGGGGGTGGGGGGGATAACACTAAGACTGTGATATCTATGTTTATAAATTGCCTAGGAATCGTTGTAGTGATGTTTTGGGTGTTGGTAATCATGCCGACTTTCCCTGTCCTTTATTGGCTTGTGTTGGCCCAAAAATCCTGCCTAGCAACAAGGAGCAAACCTGACGTAGCCGACCAAAAAAAACTACTGTACTATAGTGATACATTTCAACTTTCAGATCTTTTTTTTTTAGCTTAGTTGGTTGGAAAGCATATAAAACATAAATAATAGTAACAACAGTCTTCATCCGGTGTTGATATTGGATATCGGTCCGCAAAAAGCAAGTATCGGCGCAGCACACCAGGTTGGCCTTTTCTTGTATTCTAGTCAAGTCCTTTACAAAAAGGTAAACGTGCTAGGCTACAGGCTAAAATGAGCTAGCAGATACGCAACAGCTAAGCACACAATAGCGCATAAGCTAGACATATGTAATAATAATTGAACAATTGTGTTGGCCCAAAAATTCTGCCTAGCAACAAAGGGCAAACTTGTTGATCCAGTGACGGTTTATAGTGATACATTTCAACTTTCAGATCATTTTTTTAGCTTAGTTGGTTGGGTTGGGAAGCATATAAAACATAAATAATAGTAACAACAGTCTTCATCCGGTGTTGATATTGGATATCGGTCCGCAAAAAGCAAGTATCGGCGCAGCACACCAGGTTGGCCTTTTCTTGTATTCTAGTCAAGTCCTTTACAAAAAACGTAAACGTGCAGGCTAAACAGGCTAAAATGAGCTAGCAGATACGCAACAGCTAAGCACACAATAGCGCATAAGCTAGACGTATGTAATAATAATTGAACAATTGTGTTGGCCCAAAAATCCTGCCTAGCAACAAGGAGCAAACTTGACGTAACCGACCAAAAAAAACTACAGTTGATCCAGTGACGGTTTATAGTGATACATTTCAACTTTCAGATCATTTTTTTTAGCTTAGTTGGTTGGGAAGCATACAAAACATAAATAATAGTAACCACAGTCTTCATCCGGTGTTGATATTGGATATCGGTCCGTAAAAAACAAGTATCGGCGCAGCTAAAGGTCCTCCAATAAGTACACCAGGTTGGCCTTTTCTTGTATTTTAGTCAAGTCCTTTACAAAAAGGTAAACAATGCTAGGCTACAGGCTAAAATGAGCTAGCAGCTACGCAACAGCTAAGCACACAGTAGCGCATAAGCTAGACATATGTAATAATAGTTGAACAATATTGCAGTGTAAAACAGCACATTTGTCAATAAAACACATAGTATAGTTGCATATTACACATACAAAGTCAAGGCTTATTAGAATGTATCCATTAACAAGCGTGTCCGCATCATTGAATTTACTGCATCATGAGCTTAACTTCAAAAGTTATTGTGGCCACTAGGTGTCGCCAAAGAGAAAGTAACACCCCACGTTCAACTTAAAGACAACAAAAGTCCATTAAAGACGGTTGATATTAAATAGGTTAGTAGTTTAATTGTTCTGTTTGACTTGATTAAACCTTTTCTAAAATTCCACACGTCTAAATATTACAAGTACGTATGATTACTGCTGGTATCGTATCGGATCAATATCGGTATTGGCCAATGATATTGGTATTGCATCAGACGTGAATAAGTTAAATCGGGACAACTAATTAATAATACATTGACGCCAAACACCAATTTTTTTTAAAAATGTTTTTAAATCATGTTATAAATATGGTTTGTATTATATTTAAATATACATGTATTTAATTATTATAAATATTTTATTAAAAAACATTAATAAAAAAAAATCAAAAACACCTGACAACACATTAATTATAGCTTTAGTAATTTTTACTGGACTTTTAAAAAATAAAAATAAAAATTATTTAGGAATATAAATGCTTTATATTCCTGAGTTGACTTAAAATACATTTCCTAAAAAAAACGTGACGTGAATAAGTTAAATCGGGACAACTAATTAATAATACATTGACGCCAAACACCAATTTTTATTTTTATTTTTTTAAATCATGTTGTAAATATAGTTTGTATTATATTTAAATATTCATGTATTTAAATAATATATAAATATTTTATTAAAAAACATTAATAAAAAAAAAAATCAAAAACACCCGGCAACACATTAATTATAGCTTTAGTCATTTTTACTGGACTTTAAAAAAAAATTAAATACAAATAAAAATTATTTAGGAATATAAATGCTTTATATTCCTGAGTTGACTTAAAATACATTTCCTAAAAAAAACATGACGTGAATAAGTTAAATCGGGACTACTAATTAATAATACATTGGCGCCAAACACCAATTTTTATTTATTTAAAAAAAAAATCATGTTATAAATATAGTTTGTATTATATTTAAATATACATGTATTTAATTAATATATAAATATTTTATTAAAAAACATTAATAAAAAATAAAAAAAATAAAAAACACCCGACAACACATTAGTTATAAATGATAAATGGGTTATACTTGTATAGCGCTTTTCTACCTTCAAGGTACTCAAAGCGCTTTGACAGTATTTCCACTTTCACCCATTCACACACACATTCACACACTGATGGCGGGAGCTGCCATGCAAGGCGCTAACCAGCAGCCATCAGAGGCAAAGGGTGAAGTGTCTTGCCCAAGGACACAACGGACGTGACTAGGAAGGTAGAAGGTGGGAATTGAACCCCAGTAACCAGCAACACTCCGATTGCTGGCACAGCCACTCTATCAACTTCGCCACGCCTTTAGTAATTTTTACTGGACTTTATAAAAAAAAAAATATATATATATATATATATATATATATATATATATATATATATATATATAAATGCTTTATATTCCTGAGTTGACTTAAAATAAATGTCCTAAAAAAAAAAAAAAAAACTTTGAATAATTTTATCTAAAAAAAACAAAAAAAATTTTTAATTTATTGGAATTAATTTAAAAATACAAATATATATATATATAAGCAAGAAAATTAAGTACAGCACCAAATGTTCGGGGGAAAAAAAGAGTAGTGTCGCTATACTCTGCAAAAAGCAGGAAAATTTGAGTTTCCAATCCTGATTGCTAGCAAAAGATTATTAAGCCTGACTGACTGAGAGGAAGAAAGGAGGAGGAGCTCGGCTTACAGCGAATCTGGTCAGCATGTAGGCTCCGGCTCCCATTCCTAATCCAATAACGCTCTTCAGCCTGTGGCACACAAACAGACATGGAGGCTGTTAGAACAGGTTGGAACAACAATCTTTCTCTAGAACGTGACGAGGCGGCCATTTAAGAACGGGCAACTTTTTCTCGTACCCAAAATGCTTGAGGACCAGCGGGAGCGTCTCGGAGAGCTCATCCATGGACGGGTACTCGTATCTGGGATGGAAAAAAGGAAATTAACACATTTTTATGCAATGTACTTATGATTAATTACTTGAAAAAAATTAAAAATTAAAAAGATCCAATGAAATATTGTAAATTTAGATTTTAATTTTAGAAATACAACTTATTTTTTCTGAATTAAACAAAAATAGTAAAAGGCATATCTCGTATCTGTGATGGAAAACAGGAAATGAACACGTTTGTGCAATGTACTTATGATTAATTACTTGAAAACATTTTAAATTAAAAAAATCTAATAAACTTTTGAAAATTTAGATTTTAATTTTAGAAATACAACTTATTTTTTCTGAATGAAACAAAAATAGTAAAAGTCATATCTCGTATCTGGGATTGAAAACAGGAAATGAACACATTTTTGTGCAATGTACTTATGATTAATTACTTGAAGAAATTTTCTATTAAAAAAATGTAATAAACTTTTGAAAATTTAGATATTGATTTTAGAAATACAACTTATTTTTTCTGAATGAAACAAAAATAGTAAAAGGCATATCTCGTATCTGGGATGGAAAAAAGGAAATTAACACATTTTTATGCAAAATACTTATGATTAATTACTTGAAGAAATTCAAAATTAAAAAAATCCAATAAAATATTGTAAATTTAGATTTTAATTTTAAAAACACAACTTATTTTTTCAGAATTAAACAAAAATATTAAAAGGTATATCTCGTATCTGGGATGGAAAACAGGAAATGAACACGTTTGTCAATGTACTTATGATTAATTACTTGAAGAAATTTTAAATTAAAAAAATCGAATAAACTTGTGGAAATTTAGATTTACATTTTAGAAATGCAACTTATTTATTTTTAATTGAACAAAAATAGCAAAAGGCAAATCTCGTATCTACGAGGGAAAACAGGAAATGAACACGTTTTTGTGCAATGTACTGATAATAAATTAATGAAAGACACATAAAATATAAAAAATCTAATAAGATATTGTAAATTTAGATTTTAATTTTAGAAATAAAACGAATTTTTCAGAATTAAAAAAAATTGTAAAAGGTGTATCTCCTATCTGGGATAGGAAACAGCAAATGAAAACAATACAGGTATGCGCAAAGTACTAATCATTTATTGAAGGAACTTAAAATGCAAAAATCGAATAAATATTGTAAATTAAGATTTTAATTTTAGAAATATTATTTATTTTTTCTTAACTAAACAAAATAGTAACATATGTATCACCTATCTGGGATGACAAATGGCAAATGAACACATTTTAGTGCAATGTACTAATAATTAATTAATTGTAGAAATGTGAAACAAAATAATTTAATAAAATGTTGAAAATTAAGATTTTATTTCAGAAGTAGAATGTATTTTTTCTGAAATAAACAAAAGTAGCAAAAGGCGCCCCACTTATACAAACAACAAATCAGGTCGACTTAAAGAACATCTACGCTGATCTACCTGCTGCTTCAAAAGTCACAAACTCGTGTGTGCGTGTGCGTGTGCGTGTGCGCGTGCGTGCGTGGCTCACCCAGTGGAAAAGGTGTTAGCGCCCTCGTGCTGCCCGAGGGCGTCCACGTGACACACGGCAAAGTGATGCAGGATCTCGGTCATGTCCTCGTGGGCGAAGAGTGAGTCCCAGCACGTTTTGTCTGGAGGAAGAGGATGAAGAAGAGGAAGAGGAGAGGCGTTAGCTAGCGACAGATGACCTCGTATAGGCACAGGTACAGGTGCACAGTCACAATCAGCTAAACATACAGGAGTTGTCATGGAAACGGCGATACAACGCATGCGTCCTGCTGTGGGCAATTTGAGGGGGAAAGTGGGCGGGGCTTACAGTTCAGTCCGATGTCATGGAAGGTGAGGATGACGGGCCGCTCCCCCTTGGGCACCCCCTTCATCGTGCAGTGGAGTCTTCCATAGGGGGTCTCCACATCGTGCTCCTGCACACACACAATCACATTTATTTTTATTGAAAAACATCTTTCACTGCTTTTTTAATGTTTATTTAGATTTTGATCAAACATAGCCAAATTATAAATACAATAACATTATAATGTTAATTTTGGCTTGGTATATATTTTTTGTTAATGAAATTTTCTATTATTTATGTATACAATTTGGTTTTATTTGTAATAATAATAATAATAATAATGAATTGCATTTGTAATGCACTTTACATTTGTTAAAATCTCAAAGTGCTACAAAAGTATAAAAATAAAAAAATAGAATGTAAGAATATATAATAAAAAAAATTAAAATATAAATGAAATCATGACACACAACAGAAACATGGATAAAAATAGAAATAAAAGCATGAAAGCACTGCATAAAAAACAGATAAGCAAGCAGTGCATTTAAAAACAAGAAGGCAGAGAAATTAGATAAAAGCTGTGCTAAAAAGGTGGGTTTTTAGTCCCTTCATAAAATGGTCGACCGACTGTGGTGCTCTAAGATGGTCGGGGAGAGCGTTCCAAAGTTCGGGAGCGGTCGAGCAGAAAGCCCACAATTTGTTGTTATATGTAGCATTTTACGGTAATATAGAATTGAATTAGTTAATGTAGTAATTTTTTTAGAAAAATCATAAGAATAAAATGTTTTTTTTTTTTTAATTAAATACGTCACAATACATGTTTAAAATACCTTTAAATAATGTAATAAAACAAATGAATTGTAAAAAATGCACAAGTTAAAAAATGTAATAAAATGTTATTTCCAATTTCCACAAATGTTGAATTATTTTAAGAAATGTAGTTAATTATTTAAACATTTATAGAAATAAAATGTGTATTTGATTTTTTTTTTTTATTATTTAACTTAAAATACAAAGTAAAAATACTTTAAATAAATTGAAGAAAAAAAAGTTGGTACTTAACCCCCACCCCCAAAACAAAAAAATAAATAAATAATACAAATAATATTCATACAATGAAAAGTGTGTTTCTCCAAATGTGTAGATTTTTTTGATCCTTGGATGTAAAACCAGAAAACTGGACATGCGTGCAAATAACGATATTTAACGTTTAATTAGCAGGCAAACTTATTTCCAACTTCCTCATTTGTTGAAACGGTTTAATTAAGTAAATGTAGGTAATTTTGGGGAGAATTTTTTAAATAAGTGTATTTGATATTTTTTTCTCTTTTTAAAGTAATTTAACTTAAAACACAATTTTTTTAAATAATTAATACAAGAAAACAAATGTTGGTACTTTAAACAAAAATACATTAATAAATTGTAAAAGTAAAAAAAAATTACAAAAAATTAAACAATACATTTTTCTCCAAATCTTAAAATGTTTTTATCCTTAGATGTAAAAAAAATAAAAATCAGAAAACTGCACATTCGTGCAACTAACGATAATTAATGTTTAATTAGCGGAACAACTGTTATTTCCAACACCCTCATTTGTTGAAACAGTTTAATTTAGTAAATGTAGTTCATTTTTTGGAGAATTTTAGAAATAAGGGTATTTAATTTTTATTTTTATTTTTGAAATAATTGAATTTAAAACACAATGTTCAAATATAATTAATAGAAGAAAATAAATGTTGGTACTTTAAACAAAAAATGAATAAATAAATGTAAAAAACTAAAATAATACCAATAATAAATTTTTCTCCAAATCTTACATTTTTTTTATCCTTGGATGTAAAACCAGAAAACTGGACATGCGTGCAACTAACGATAATTAAATTAAATTAAAAATACATAATACAAGAAAACACATGTTGGTACTTTAAAGCAAAAATAAAAAAAATACATTTAAAAAAAAAAAGAAAAGTATGGGAATAAAATAAATTTAATAAAAAAATTATACAATTAATAAATATTTCTCCAAATCTTTTTTTAAATGTAAAATCATGAAACTGGATATGCGAACAAATAACGATAATTAACGTTTAATTAGCGTGCCAACTGTTATTTCCAACTTCCTCATTTGTTGAAACGGTTTAATTTAGTAAATGTAGTAAGTTTTGGAGAATTTTAGAAAAAAGTGTATTTAGTTTTTTTTTTCTTTTTAAAATTATTTAACTTAAAACACAATGTTAAAAAATAATTAATAGAAGAAAAAAAATGTTGGTACTTTAAACCAAAAATAAATAAATAAATGTAAAACAAAAAAAAAATACAAATAATAAATTTTTCTCCAAATCTTAAATTTTTTTTATCCTTGGATGTAAAACCAAAAAACTGTATATGCATGCAAATAATGATAATTAAATTAAAAATGGTTAATACAAGAAAACACACGTTGGTACTTTAAACCAAAAATAAATCAATAAATTGTAAAGAAAAAAGAAAATAATACAAATAATAAATTTTTCTCCAAATCTTAAACATTTTCTATCCCTGGATGTAAAATCAGAAAACTGGACATGCGTGCTTTTTCAGTGAACAAACGAGACAACAAATAACGACAATTAATGCCCGTAATTAGCTGGCTAACTGTTATTTCCTACGTCCTCATTTGCTGAAACAGTTTAATTTAGTAAATGTAGGTTGTTTTTTTAGAAATATTGAAATAAAAAGGGTATTTCATAATTGTTTTCTTTTTAAAATAATTTAACTTAACACCATTTTTAAAATACTTAAAAAAAAAAAAAAATGTCGGTAAAATAAATAAATAAATTGTAAAAAAAAATAAAATAAAAAAAGCTGTGAGAATAAAACAAATGAAAGTACAAAATAATACAAATAATAAATGTTTACATTGTTTTACCCTTGGATGTAAAATCAGAAAACTGGCCATGCGTGCGTTTTCAGTGACAAATAACGATAATTAACACCCGTAATTAGCTGGCTAACTTATTTCCTACGTCCTCATTTGTTCAAACAGTTTGATTTAGTAAATGTAGTTATTTTTTGGAGAAATATTGAAATAAAAAGTTTATTTCATAATTGTTTTCTTTTTAAAATAATTTAACTGAACACCATTTTTTTTTAAATACTTAAAAAAAACAAATGTCGGTAAAATAAATTGTAAAAAACAAAAACAAAAAAACTGAGAATAAAATAAATGAAAGTAAAAAATAATACAAATAATAAATGTTTCTCCAAATGTTTACATTGTTTTACCCTTGGATGTAAAATCAGAAAACTGGACATGCGTACTTTTTCAGTGACAAATAACGACAATTAACGCCCGTAATAAGCTGGCTAACTGTTATTTCCTACATCCTCATTTGTTGAAACAGTTTAATTTAGTAAATGTACTTATTTTTTGGAGAAATATCAAAATAAAAAGGGTATTTCATAATGGTTTTCTTTTTAAAATAATTTAACTTAACACCATTTTTTAAAAATACTTAAAAAAAACAAATGTCTGTAAAATAAATAAATGAATTGTAAAAAAAAAAAAAAACCTGCGAGAATAAAATAAATTAAAGTAAAAAATTATTCAAATAATAAATGTTTCTCCAAATACTTACATTGTTTTACCCTTGGATGTAAAATCAGAAAACTGGACATGCGTGCTTTTTCAGTGACAAATAACGACAATTAACGCCCGTAATTAGCTGGCTAACTGTTATTTCCTACGTCCTCATTTGTTGAAACAGTTTAATTTAGTAAATGTACTTATTTTTTGGAGAAATATCAAAATAAAAAGGGTATTTCATAATTGTTTTTAAAAAAAAATAATTTAACTTAACACCATTTTTTTTAAATACTTAAAAAAACCAAATGTCGGTAAAATAAATAAATAAATTGTAAAAAACAAAAAAAAAAAACCTGAGAATAAAATAAATGAAAGTAAAAAATAATACAAATAATAAATGTTTCTCCAAATGTTTACATTGTTTTACCCTTGGATGTAAAATCAGAAAACTGGACATGCGTGCTTTTTCAGTGACAAATAACGATAATTAACACCCGTAATTAGCTGGCTAACTGTTATTTCCTACGTCCTCATTTGTTGAAACAGTTTAATTTAGTAAATGTAGTTATTTTTTGGAGGAATATCAAAATAAAAAGGGTATTTCATAATTGTTTTCTTTTTAAAATAATTTAACTTAACACCATTTTTTAAAACTACTTAAAAAAACAAATGTCGGTAAAATAAATTGTAAAAAACAAACAAAAAAAATGAGAATAAAATAAATGAAAGTAAAAAATAATACAAATAATAAATGTTTCTCCAAATGTTTACATTGTTTTACCCTTGGATGTAAAATCAGAAAACTGGACATGCGTGCTTTTTCAGTGACAAATAACGATAATTAACACCCGTAATTAGCTAGCTAACTGTTATTTCCTACATCCTCATTTGTTCAAACAGTTTAATTTAGTAAATGTAGTTATTTTTTGGAGGAATATCAAAATAAAAAGGGTATTTCATAATTGTTTTCTTTTTAAAATAATTTAACTTAACACCATTTTTTAAAACTACTTAAAAAAACAAATGTCGGTAAAATAAATTGTAAAAAACAAACAAAAAAAACTGAGAATAAAATAAATGAAAGTAAAAAATAATACAAATAATAAATGTTTCTCCAAATGTTTACATTGTTTTACCCTTGGATGTAAAATCAGAAAACTGGACATGCGTTCTTTTTCAGTGACAAATAACGACAATTAACGCCCGTAATTAGCTGGCTAACTGTTATTTCCTACGTCCTCATTTGTTGAAACAGTTTAATTTAGTAAATGTAGTTATTTTTTGGAGGAATATCAAAATAAAAAGGGTATTTCATAATTGTTTTCTTTTTAAAATAATTTAACTTAACACCATTTTTTTTTAAATACTTAAAAAAAAACAAATGTCGGTAAAATAAATAAATGAATTGTAAAAAAAAAAAAAACCTGTGAGAATAAATTAAAGTAAAAAATTATTCAAATAATAAATGTTTGTCCAAATACTTACATTGTTTTACCCTTGGATGTAAAATCAGAAAACTGGACATGCGTTCTTTTTAGTGACAAATAATGACAATTAACGCCCGTAATTAGCTGGCTAACTGTTATTTCCTACGTCCTCATTTGTTGAAACAGTTTAATTTAGTAAATGTAGTTTTTTTTTGGAGGAATATCAAAATAAAAAGGGTATTTCATAATTGTTTTCTCTTTAAAATAATTTAACTTAACACTATTTTTTTTTAAATACTTAAAAAAACCAAATGTCGGTAAAATAAATAAATTGTAAAAAAAAAAAAAAATACAAAAAAAGCTGTGAGAATAAAATAAATGAAAGTTAAAAAAAATACAAATAATAAATGTTTCTCCAAATGTTTACATTGTTTTACCCTTGGATGTAAAATCAGAAAACTGGACATGCGTGCTTTTTCAGTGACAAATAACGCCAATTAACGCCCGTAATTAGCTGGCTAACTGTTATTTCCTACGTCCTCATTTGTTGAAACAGTTTAATTTAGTAAATGTAGTTATTTTTTGGAGGAATATCAAAATAAAAAGGGTATTTCATAATTGTTTTCTTTTTAAAATAATTTAACTTAACACCATTTTTTTTTAAATACTTAAAAAAAACAACTGTCGGTAAAATAAATAAATTGTAAAAACAAAAAAAAATACAAAAAAAGCTGTGAGAATAAAATAAATGAAAGTAAAAAATAATACAAATAATAAATGTTTCTCCAAATGTTTACATTGTTTTACCTTTGGATGTAAAATCAGAAAACTAGACATGCGTGCTTTTTCAGTGACAAATGACGACAATCAACGCCCGTAATTAGCGCGCCAACTGTTATTTTCTACATCCTCAAGTACTTCTGCGTAGTGACTGTAACCGACGATTCTCCCAGTGAATCCCGAAAATCTGATTCCAAAAATCCACCAGTAAATAAATCCCTGAAAGTGACTCACGGCGACTTCGATTTCGGCCACTATCATCTCCACGTCGGAATCCTCCAGGACCATGATTGCGGGAGTCCAAATGGAAAAAAAAAACTGACTGTAAAGTCGTGAGGGTCCGAAATGCTCTTGCTGTCGGCGCCCGGCGCCTTTATAGCTCTTGGCCTAAGCCGCTGACCTCCCATGATGCTTTGCAGCCTGGTCAAAACAAGCTAATTCCAGATGGAGAGATCCCTAAATTGGATCAGGCTGGAGGGTCTGCAGCAGAATAGTCTCCGGGCAAAACTTGCCGCTGCGGTTGACATTCCATAAACGGCCCACTTGTGTTGACTCAGGTGTTGAATGTGCTTGGCAAGGTGCGCCCTTCTTTTTTTGGGGGGAGGGGCTTTTTGTCAGACTGAAGGTGGGCTTCAGTAGATCAGGGGTGCCCACACTTTTTCTGCAGGCAAGCTACTTTTTAAATGACCAAGTGGAGGGGATCATTCATATTTATTTATTTATGAAAGAGATGTTAACAAGTTAAAGGTGTTTAAGAGAGGGTTTTGTTAACAAGTTAAAGGTGTTTAATGATAATACAAGCATGTTTAACATGCTATGTGTCAAGTGTTTCTCGCCTTCCTGTCGGTCGTTTTTTCTTAATAATGATCTGGCAGCAGCCAGCATCATTTCACAAGACCCTCGGGTGCCGCGAATGTCAATCAAGTGACCAAAGTGACGTCTTGGTGAAGATCGCAAATTTTCAGGTGTATTTTTTTCATTCCTGACTGGCGATGGAGTGACACACCCTCCACCATCCACCCACGTAATGTGCACCCCTGTTGTAGGACACCACAGGACGTAAACACAAGAGGTGTGTGCGAGCAAGGGGAAGGGGGAGGGAGAATCCCCGGCCCCGCCCCTACCGCCATGAAACTCGCACACGGGCACGTAAGCACGCCATAATCCCGCAAACACTCTTACTGCATACAACTAACTGTATTTGAGAGAAGGATAGATGGACGAAGGAAATAAAAAAGGAAGGAAGCAAACATCTAAGGAAGCGAGGAAGGAAGGAAGCAGGGTGGAGTGAAGGGAGCAGGGCAAGAAGGAAGGAAGTCAGAAAGAAGGCAGGGAAAGAAGAAAGAGGGATAGGAAAAACAAGAAGCAAAGAAGAAAGGAGGGAAAGGGAAGAAGGCAAGGAAAGAAGGGGATAGGAAAGGAAAGTGAGGAAGGAAGAAGCAAGGATGAAAGGGAGGATGGAAGCAAAGAAGGAAGAAAAGGAGGAAAGGAAAAAAAGAAGCAAGGAAGCAGGGAATGAAGGACAGAAGGATGCAAAGAAATAAAAAAGGAAGGAAGGAAACAACCAAGGAAGCGAGGAAGGAAGCAAGCGGGGTGGAGTGAAGGAAGCACGGAAAGAAGGCAGGGAAAGAAGGAAGAGGGTTTAGGAAAAACAAGACGCAAAGAAGGAAGGAGGGAAAGAAGGAAGGAGGCAAGGACGCAAAGAAGCAAGGACAAAAAGGGAAGACGGAATCAAAGAAGGAAGTAGGAAAGGAAGTAAGGAAAAAGGAAGCAAAGAAGCAAGGACAAAAAGGGAAGACGGAATCAAAGAAGGAAGTAGGAAAGGAAGTAAGGAAAAAGGAAGCAAAGAGGGGGGAAGGAAGGAAAGAAGGAAGAAAGAAGGCAAGGAAAGAAGAAAGGGGATAAGAAAGGAAAGTGAGGAAGGAAGAAGGAAAGGAAGCAACGAAGCAAGGACGAAAGGGAGAATGGAAGCAAAGAAGGAAGAAAAGGAGGAAAGGCAAGAAAGAAGCAAGGAAGCAGGGAATGAAGGACAGAAGGATGCAAAGAAATAAAAAAGGAAGGAAGGATGGAAGGAAAGAACTAAGGGGAGAGGAAGGGAAAGCGAGGAAGGACGGAAAAAAGGAAGGAGGAAAGGAAGCAAAGAAGCAAGGGCGAAAGGGAGGAAGGGAGCAAAGAAGGACGAAAGGAAGCAAAGAAGGAAGAAAAGCAGGCAAGGAAGGAAAGAAGCAAGGAAACAGGGAAATAATGAAAGAAGGAAGCAAGGAAATAAGCAAGGAAGCAAGGGAATAAGAAAGGAACAAAGAAAAGAATCAAGCAAGGAAAAAAGAAGCAAAGAGGATGGAAGGAAGGAGGCAAGGAAGGAGGCAATGAAGGAAATAAGCAAGCAAGGAAGGAGGAATGTAATGAAAGAAGGAAGCAAGGAAATAAGCAAGGGAGGAAGAAAGGAACAAAGAAAAGAAGGAAGCAAGGAATTAAGGATGAAAGAAGGCAAGACAAGAAGAAAGGGGGTAGGAAAGGAAAGAAGCATGGAAGGAAGGGAAACAAAAAGAAAGTAAGCAAGGAAGGAAGGAAAGAAGAAGGAGGGAAGGTAGACAGGAAGCAAGGATAGAAGGAAGGAAGGTAACAAGGTGCAACATGCAGTAATTAAATCATCATTTAAGAGTAAGACAAAAATGTTTGGTTTATTTTATGTCCAAGAGGATAAAGTCTCTGTTCATAATAATAATAATCATGATCATAATAATCATAATCACAATCATAATAATCATAATCATCAGAAATATTCACACTATCAACAATATTTGTGTTATATTTACCCAATCATGTTTGTTGGCACTGCTATACAAGCTGCACACTGACTACTCTAAAGTCCCTTGCATTGTAACTGTGACAGAGTAGAATGTCAGTCAAATGATTATTAATAATAATCATCATCATAATTAGACATAATTAGCCCAGCCCGTTTCTCTCCTAATGACATCGTGCGGAGGCTGGCTGCCAGATGTGCTGCCAGATGTGACTCTTTCACACCAGCAGGTGGCACCAGTGCTGCAGAGTGGGTCACGTGACACAGTTAAGTTAAAGTTAAAGTTAAGTTAAGTTACACAAGCATGTACCTTAACAACCAGCTGCAGCACCGCTTCTCTCAGGCCCTGCAAGACAAGCACACCATTAACACGCTAAAAGAGGCTAAGCTCAAATGCTCACAGAAGGAATAAACAGGAAATTAATAAATTTTTTTGCAAAAATCTAATAAAATATTGTAAATTTACATTTTAATTTTAGAGGTACAATTAATTTTTTCGGGATTAAACCAAAATAGTAAAAGGCATATCTTGTATCTGGGATGGAAAAAAAGAAATGAACACATTTTTATGCAATGTACTAACAATACATTTATTAAAGACACATAAAATAAAATAAAAATCTAATAAAATATTGTAAATTAAGATATTATTTTACAAATACATCTTATTATTCTTGAATAATAAAAATAGTAAAGGGTGTATCTTGTATCTCAGATGGAAAAAAGGAAATGAACAGATTTTTGTGCAATTTACTTATGATTAAATACTGGAAGAAATTTTGAATTAGAAAAATCTAATAAAATATTGTAAATTTAGATTTTAATTTTAGGAGGTACAACTGATTTTTTCAGGATTAAACCAAAATAGTAAAAGGCATTTCTCGTATCTGGGATGGAAAAAAAAAAGAAATGAACACATTTTTGTGCAATGTACTAACAATACAATTATTAAAGACACATAAAATAAAATAATCTAATAAAATATTGTAAATTAAGATATTATTTTACAAATACATCTTATTATTTCTGAATAAAAAAATTGTAAAAGGTGTATCTTGTATCTCAGATGAAAAAAAGGAAATTAACAGATTTTTGTGCAATTTACTTATGATTAAATACTGGAAGAAATTAAAAATAAATAAAAAAAATTTAATAAAATACTGTAAATTTAGATTTAAATTTTAGAGGTACAACTTATTTTTTCTGAATCAAACCAAAATAGTAAAAGGCATATCTCGTATCTGGGATGGAAAAAAAGAAATTAACACATTTTTGTGCAATGTACTAACAATACATTTATTAAAGACACATAAAATAAAATAAAATCTAATAAAATATTGTAAATTAAGATGTTATTTTACAAATACATCTTATTATTTCTGAATTAAAAAAATAGTAAAAAGGTGTATCTTGTATCTCACATGGAAAAAAGGAAATGAACAGATTTTTGTGCAATGTACTTATGATTAAATACTGGAAGAAATATAAAATTGAAAAAAATCTAATAAAATATTGTAAATTTAGATTTTATTTTAAAGGTACAAATTATTTTTTCGGGATTAAACCAAAATAGTAAAAGGCATATCTCGTATCTGGGATGGAAAAAAAGAAATGAACACATATCTGTGCAATGTACTAACAATTTATTTATTAAAGACATATAAAATAAAAATAAAATCTAATAAAATATTGTAAATTAAGATATTATTTTACAAATACATCTTACTATTTCTGCATAAAAAAATACTAAAAGGTATATCTTGTATCTCAGATGGAAAAAAAGAAATGAACAGATTTTTGTGCAATTTACTTATGATTAAATACTGGGAGAAATTTAAAATAAAATAAATCTATTAAAATATTGTAAATTTCTATTTTAATTTTGGAAGCTACAATTTATTTGTTTGGAATTAAACCAAAATAGTAAAAGGCATATCTCGTATCTGGGATGGAAAAAAAGAAATGAACACATTTTTGTGCAATGTACTAACAATACAATTATTAAAGACACATAAAATAAAAATCTAATAAAATATTGTAAATTAAGATATTATTTTACAAATACATCTTATTATTTCTGAATAAAAAAATAGTAAAAGGTGTATCTTGTATCTCAGATGGAAAAAAGGAAATTAACAGATTTTTGTGCAATTTACTTATGATTAAATACTGGAAGAAATTAAAAATAAATTTAAAAAAATCTAATAAAATACTGTAAATTTAGATTTAAATTTTAGAGGTACAACTTATTTTTTCGGAATTAAACCAAAATAGTAAAAAGGCATATCTCGTATCTGGGATGGAAAAAAAAGAAATAAACACATTTTTGTGCAACTAATGAATTCAAAATAATAACAATCATCATCGTCATTTAGACATAATTAGGAATAAGAATCGATAATTGGATTTAAAAACATTCTTAAAAAATGTCCCCTAGTGGCTGTGATCAGTACAGCTGATTGGTGGACGCCAGGGAAGTGCTATGATCTCTAGGTGACGCCGTGAATTTTACACATTATTCAACAAATCATATAAAAACAAATTACTATTAGTTTTGACTGTCAAAAATATTAAACATTTTTCGTATATTAATTTATTTACCACATTATATCATATTGCAGTCATTTATTTCTAAATATATTTTGTATTTTATTATTTTTATTTTGCATGGCAGGTTTTTAACGTCACACAAATTATTACATATTATACGAAATCAGAAATGTGCATTAATTTATTACGACATATTGTACGATTATAGCGTATTTCTCTGTATTCTTGGAATATATGCGCTGTTGGAAAATGTTGAATTGAATTAACTTAATAAAATAATGGCATGTAATAAAATTGACAAACAGTGCAAATAAAAAAATTAAATGATAAAATAAATAAATACATATTTTGTCCATTTTATTTATATTATTTTTAGGTTTTTTTGAGCGGTTTATGAGTGTGTACTGTATTATTTTATTATGTTTTTTTCCCCTAAATCAACAGCCACTGGTCGGCCATGATAGTTCCTTGCTAACAGTGCTAGCGATGCTAACAGTGCTAACAGTGCTAGCGAGTCGTGGTTTGACGTACCGGCAGTTCCTTGTCCACCAGCAGATGTTTGGATTCAGCAACCTGGATGTCCTCCATGTCGGTGGGCTGCACCAGCTACTGGGACAAACAGTAAATGAGCTCGTTAGCTGTAACAAAGAAATGACAGAAGACGTTCACGTTGTGTGTTGAACTATGAATGACCACACCAGTCACGGCGCACCCAAACCAGTCATCAGCAGCAAAGCTTTGTGGGTAATTTCATCTCAACATGTCTTTTCAGGCCTGCTGCTCTCATTCTTCCCATAAATGTTTGTTTTTAGCTCCCGTTCATACTTGTTGTGTAGAAGTATGATGGCCAACTGTTGTCAAGACAACTATTGTGTTAGCTTTTTGTTGCTAACGCTTGTTTCTTGTTTGCTAGTTAGCTACTTGTTGCGTAAACAAGACATTTACTACTTATTGTAAAAAGGTAACTACTCTGTTTGCTACTTTTTGTTTTCGCAAAGTTAGCTTTTTGTTGTTTGTACTTATTTGTGTGCTAGTTAGCTACTTGTCCCCACAAAGTTTGCTTTTTGTTGCATAAATAATAGATTTTTTAACCTATTTGCTACTTTTTGTCTCTAACAAAGTTAGCTTTTTATTGCTTATGCTTGCTTCTCATTTGCTAGTTAGCTACTTGTTGTGTAAACAACACATTTACTACTTATTGTAAAAGGTAACTACTCTGTTTGCTACTTTTTGTTGCAAACGCTTGCTACTTGTTTGCCAGTTAGCTACTTATTGCGTAAACAACACATTTACTGCTCTGTTTGCTACTTTTTGTTTTTGAAAAGTTAGCTTTTTGTTGCTTATACCTATTTGTTTGCTAGTTAGCTATTTGTCTCCACAACGTTAGCTTTTTGTTGCTTATGCTTGCTACTTTTTTCCTAGCTAACTACTTGTTTCTTATCTCCACAAATTTGCTTTTTGTAGCATAAATAATAGATTTTTTTAACCTATTTGCTACTTTTTGTCTCTACAAAGTTAGCTTTTTATTGCTTATGCATGCTTCTTGTTTGCTAGTTAGCTACTTGTTGCGTAAACAACACATTTACTACTTATTGTAAAAGGTACCTACTCTGTTGGCTACTTTTTGTTTTCGCAAAGTTAGTTTTTTGTTGCTTATGCTTGCTACTTGTTTGCTAGTTAGCTACTTGTTCTCCAAATGTGTTGATTTTATTTGATCCTTAGGTATAAAACCAGAAAATTGGACAAACTTGCTTTTTCAGTGAACAAAAGCGACAATAAATAATGTTAATTAACGAGCGTAATTAGCGGGCCAACTGTTATTTCCTACTTAATTGTTGAAGCAGTTTAATTCAGTAAATGTATTTTTTTGGGCGGGGGGAAATTACAGAAATAAAAAGTGAATTTAAAATATTTTTTTAAATGATTTTTTTAACTCAAAATACAAAAAAAAAAAACCTTTGAAAATAAATTCAAGATTTTTTGCTGTTTTTGTGGCATTTCTCAGTTTTTAAAGATTTTTCTGTTTTTGTTACTTTGTTTTGCTACTTTTTCTACACTTTTGCTACTTTCTACTCTGTTTTTACTGATATTTCTCTGTTTTATATGCTTTTTCCGTTTTTGTAACTTTTTCTGTTTTTGTTACTTTTTCTACACTTTTGCTACTTTATCTGTTTATATTATTTCTCTGTTTTTCATGCTTTTTCCGTTTCTGATGATGTATGTTTTTTAGCCACTTTTTCTGTTTTTGTTACTTTTTCTATGTTTTTTATGGTTTTTCCGTTTTTGATAATTTTTGTATGTTTTTGCTACTTTTTCTTCTGTTTCTGTTTTGTTACTTTTTATACACTTTTGCTACGTTTTCTGTTTTTGCTGCTTTTTCGGTTTATTGTTACTTTTTGTGAATTTTTTCAGTTTTTGCTGATTTTTCTATGTTTTGCTACTTTTTCTGTTTTTTGCTACTTTTTGTATTTTTCCGACTTTTTCTGTTTTTGCTACTTTTTCTGTTTTGCTACTTTTTCACTTTTCAATTTTTTGCTACTTTTTTTAAAATGTTTTGCTACATTTTGTTTGTTTTTGCTACTTTTGCTGTCACTGTTTGCTACTAATACATACAATGTTCAATACATTTTGTTACATGCGTCAACTAAAGTACGCGCTTCCTATTTGTGTACTTCGCTATAAATTGTGTGCTACTTTTTGCGGCGACCATTTATCATGAACTGGTGGGTTCCCTCCGGGTACTCCGGCTTCCTCCCACCTCCAAAGACATGCACCTGCGGATAGGCCCCTCCCACCTCCAAAGACATGCACCTGGGGATAGGTTGATTGGCAACACTAAATCGTCCCTAGTGTGTGAATGTGAGTGTGAATGTTGTCTGTCTATCTGTGTTGGCCCTGTGATGAGGTGGCGACTTGTCCAGGGTGTACCCCGCCTTCCGCCCGATTGTAGCTGAGCTAGGCTCCAGTGCCCCCCGCAACCTCGAAAGGGACAAGCTGTAGAAAATGGATGGATGGTTTTGTCCATACTACGCCAGCTACTTGTGTCGACACATTTGCTCGTTGTCTAGACGACGTGTGCTACTTTTTCTACACTTTTGCTACATTTTACTCTGTTTTTGCTGCCATTTCTCTGTGGTATATGCTTTTTCCATTTGTTTTTCTTTTTCTGTTTTTGTTACTTTTTCTACACTTTTGCTACTTTTTCTTTGTTTTACATGTTTCTTCTGTTTTTGCTGCTTTTTCTGTTTTTGTTACTTTTTCTACACTTTTGCTGTTTTTTCTGTTTTTGCTGTTTTTTCTCTGTTTTTGCTACTTTTTCTGTTTTTGCACCTTTTTTGTTTTTGCTACTTTTTCTACTCTTTTGCTACTTTTTCTGTTTTTGCGGCTTTTTCATTTTTTTCTGTTTTTGTTACTTTTTCTGTTTTTGCTATTTTTTCTGTTTTTGATACTATTTCTGTTTTTCCGTTTTTGATAATTTTGTGTGTTTTTGCTACTTTTTCTGTTTTTGTTACTTTTTCTACACCTTTTCTGTTTTTTTAATACTTTTCCGTTTTTGATTATTTTTTAATGGTTTTTGCTACTTTTAGTTTTTGCTACTTTTTCTATGTTTTTGCTAATTTAAATTTGTTATTGCTACTTTTGCTGTCACTGTTTGCTACTTTTGCTGTCACTGTTTGCTACTTACACATACAATTTTGAATACATTTTGTTACACGCGTCAACTAAAGCGTGCGCTCCCTACTCGTGTACTTCGCCGTGAATTGTGTGCTACTTTTTGCGGCGACTATTTATCATGAACGTGTTTTGTCCATACTATGCCAGCTACTTGTGTCGACACATTTGCTCGTTGTCTAGACGACGTGTGCTACTTTTTCTACACTGCTACCTTTTACTCTGTTTGTGCTGCCATTTCTCTGTGGTGAATGCTCTTTACGATTTTTGTTACTTTTTCTACACTTTTGCTACTTTTTCTGTTTTTGTGGCTTTTTCATTTTTTTCTGTTTTTGTTACTTTTTGTTTTTGCTATTTTTTCTGTTTTTGCTAGTTTTTTGTTTTGGCTACTTTTTCTACTCTTTTGCTACTTTATCTGTTTTTGATACTATTTCTCTTTTCCAGTTTTGATATTTTTGTGTGGTTTTGATACTTTTTCTGTTTTTGATGATTTTTGATTGTTTTTGCTACTTTTTCTACAATTTTGCTACCATTTCTGTTTTTGATTACTTTTTCTACACTTTTGCTTTTTTTCTGTTTTGCTACTTTTTCAGTTTTTTTTCAATGTTTTGCTACTTTTTTTTAGTTTTTGCTACTTTTTCTATGTTTTTGCTACTTTTTATTTGTTTTTGCTACTTTTTCTGTCACTGTTTGCTACTTTGGCTGTCACTGTTTGCTACTTACACATACAACTTTGAATACATTTTGTTACATGCGTCGACTAAAGCGTGCGATTCCTACTCGTGTACTTCGCCGTAAATTGTGTGCTACTTTTTGCGGCGACCATTTACCGTGAACGTGTTTTGTCCATACTACGCCAGCTACTTGTGTCGACACATTTGCTTGTTGTCTAGACGACATGTGCTACTTTTTCTACACTTTTGCTCTCTGTTTTTGCTGCCATTTCTCTGTAGTATGCTCTTTCCGGTTTTTTTTGTTGTTGCTTTTTTCTGTTTTTGCTGCTTTTTCTACACTTTTGCTACTTTTTCTTTGTTTTAGATGTTTTTTCTGGTTTTGCTGCTTTTTCTGTTTGTGTTACTTTTTCTCTTTGTGTTACTTTTCTACACTTTTTCTGCTTTTGTTACTTTTCCTACACTTTTGCTACTTTATCTGTTCTTGATATTATTTCTCTGTTTTTCATGCTTTTTCTGTTTTTGTATGTTTTTTAGCCACTTTTTCTGTTCTTGTTACTTTTTCTACACCTTTTCTGTTTTTTTTAAAATACTTTTTCCGTTTTTGATTTTTGATTGTTTTTGGTTACATTTTTTTCTACACTTTTGCTTTTTTTCTCTTTTGCTACTTTTTCAGTTTTTTCAATGTTTTGCAACTTTTCTTTAGTTTTTGCTACTTTTTCCATGTTTTTGCTACTTTTTATTTGTTTTTGCTACTTTTGCTGTCACAACGTAAATTGTGTGCTACTTTTTGCGGCGACTATTTATCGTGAAGGTGTTTTGTCCATACTACGCCAGCTACTTGTGTCGACGCATTTGCTCGTTGTCTAGACGACGTGTGCTACTTCTTGTGTACAGGTGACATACCTGCGGTCGCAATCCGTCACGCCTACAACCTTTGCCACAAATTGTGTGCTGGCGACAAGTGATCACTACTTGTTGTTGTTGTTGTTGTTGTTGTTGTGCAGACAACTACTGTTTGTCAGACTAACAGCAAGCGAAGCGTCTTGCATGGGAAGTGTTACATTCTTTCAGCTATGATACGCCTTGAACACACACACACACACACAGTCAGACCGGCATGATCCGGATCTGACGACGAGGAGTATCAAACAAAACGTCCATTTTTTGGAAGTGGGGTTGGGAGGGGGGTTGGGGGGGGGGCTCTGCACTGCAGAATCTTTGTTGGAGGAAGAAGCGGCCCCCGTGTTGAGATTCCTCAGTCATGAGTCGAGGGAAGGAAGGAGGGCGGGGGGTGGGGGGGGACGGGTTTTTGGACGCCCCGACCCGTTTTACATGCTAATCACTAACATGGTTACTGGTGGGCGGGGCTTGATGCTCATCGTGCCAAAGTGCAACCTGGACGCTAAAAAAACAGGTAAAGAATGACGGCGGGGCCCGGGACTTTAGCGACAGGAGACGCACGTCAAACCGGTCCGACGGTTGATTGATTTGTCTTTCTGTATTTTCTGCTCCGTGTTGGCAGAAGTCCGACCTGTTATGTAATCGGGGAGAGGAAACATAAGGAGGGGGGGCGCAACCGGGTCCCAAA
Source organism: Entelurus aequoreus (assembly GCF_033978785.1). Classification (NCBI taxonomy): domain Eukaryota; kingdom Metazoa; phylum Chordata; class Actinopteri; order Syngnathiformes; family Syngnathidae; genus Entelurus; species Entelurus aequoreus. The sequence continues at coordinate 14,431,244 of NC_084735.1, read as the reverse complement.
AAACTGCTGCCTTGCATAAAAACTAAACCAGCGTGATGGGAGTGTAAAGGCACGGCCTCTCGGAGAGACGCCGAGATTAGACCACACAGTCCGGTCCCGAATCGAGGCCGGGGCTAACATTTTAAATCCGGGCGCATCCATCTGCAGAAACAATGATTGCTTCCCTAATCTTTGGGAACCTGCTTAATCTGTCAAATCCCCCCCCCCCCCTCCCCCCCGCTTGTGAAATATCAGCCGAGCAGCAGGCTAAGCTGGCACAGACCTACATTTCCACACATCGCAATATAAGACGGGGTCAGGGTGGGGCGCCTTTGACACCAGTTGTGGGGTTCGACGAGGGGCCCTGAAGGCACCGCCACGACCACCCGGCGTGCAGAGATACAAACAAACCACAAATATGATGCAAAATACTGGGAATGATGCAACCATAGCGTCATGTGACTCCAAAAAAAATTTTTTTTATGCCAAACTTGGAAAAATACACGCATAAGGTACATCAAATATTTAAGACATGATTTATACATTTTGTCATTTTTAGTCATTTTATCCATCTTTGCTTTTGACAGTATCAGCCAGAAAGTTAAGAAGCTATAATTAATTAGTTGATCATTAAGTTGTACGACCCAATGAAATTAACTAAAGTGCCTAAAACACAGCTTGGAAAAAAACTTTTTTTTTTTTTTTTTAAATACATTTTTTAAATACATAAAGTTATTAACTTTAATTCGGATTTATTTGACGGTGCACGCCGAAAAAACAAAAGTTAGGAGCCCCAAAAAAAAAAAAAAAAAAGTCTTACCTGCAGATTGCGCAATCAGAGTGACCCACGAGTGAACAAGTCCACCAGTGGAAGTGAATGTCTCTTCAACGAGGACGTTTGCACGCACGCCAAAAAAAAAAGTGCAGCTGTCTTGTTTACAACGTGGAGGGAGGAGGACCGACGAGGGAACTTTATAGAAAGCCTTCGGGAGGCCCCGCCCACTCCTCCCTGATTGGCTAACATCTGCTGCCGCGGCGCTGGCGCAATAGCGCGCACAAAACATTCGGAACTTGCAATAAAAGCGGCGAAATAGTCCGACGTCTGCTGTGAAACGTGCACTTTTCACGCACACTTGAAGTGAAGTGAGCGCGCGGCCGTGACAAAGCTCCTAAAAGGGGAGATTTGGCTCAATGACGCCATTAAGGTGTGGCCTTCACGGACCCCTTCAAGAAAGGAGGAAAAAGCAGCTCCCCTTTTCTGACTCTGCGTGAAACTGATTCTGTTTAACTCACATCTGCACTTTATTGCTTTTATTTCCTTCTACATTTGTATATTGTTGGTTTATTTAGATTTACATCAAAGTTGTACTGTTTAAATTTTAAGTCGGAAATATTAATTGTATTTTCATTATTTTTCAAGTTGTGATTTTTGTTTTTTTGTGTCTTCACTAAATAATTAGTGGAAACACATTTTGCAGTAATATGGATTATTGAAATAATGTTGCACTGATATTTTTGTAACAAAAAATATTTTATTTTCTTATTTTTGGGTTGTCTTAATCAAATTGTTAATGAAAATGTTATTTTATATCTAATGAAAACAAAATAATATTTATAACACTTAAAAAAAAATCCATTAAGACAAGAACGCTAAAATTACAAAATAACTTTAAAATACCAGTTATAAAATGTATTCATATTAGTAGTTTTTTTTTAACTAATCATTTAAATAGGACACAGCCCCAACATAGAAAAAACAATACGTGACAAAAATATAAATTTAATATTATATGATTCATTTGCAAATAATTAATGTCAATCTTATATTGATATAAAACAAATAAATGATAACTGAATTATATTTTTGACACTGAAATAATTTAGTTGTAATTTTTGTTTTTTTGTGTCTTCACTAAATAATTAGTGGAAACACATATTGCAGTAATATGGATTATTGAAATAATGTTGCACTGATATTTTTGTAACAAAAAATATTTTATTTTCTTATTTTTGGGTTGTATTAATCAAATTGTTAATGAAAATGTTATATTATATTTAATGAAAACAAAATGATATTTATAACACTTAAAAAAAATCCATTAAGACAAGAACGCTAAAATTACAAAATAACTTTAAAATACCAGTTATAAAATGTATTCATATTAGTAGTTTTTTTTTTACTAATCATTTAAATAGGACACAGCCCCAACATAGAAAAAACAATACGTGACAAAAATATAAATTTAATATTATATGATTCATTTGCAAATAATTAATGACAATCTTATATTGATATAAAACAAATAAATGATAACTGAATTATATTTTTGACACTGAAATAATTTAGTTGTAATTTTTGTTTTTTTGTGTCTTCACTAAATAATTAGTGGAAATACATATTGTAGTAATATGAATTATTGAAATAATGTTGCACTGATATTTTTGTAACAAAAATATTTTATTTTCTTATTTTTGGGTTGTATTAATCAAATTGTTAATGAAAATGTTATATTATATTTAATGAAAACAAAATTATATTTATAACACTTAAAAAAAATCCATTAAGACAAGAACGCTAAAATTACAAAATAACTTTAAAATACCAGTTATAAAATGTATTCATATTAGTATTTTTTTTAAAACTAATCATTTAAATAGGACACAGCCCCAACATAGAAAAAACAATACGTGACAAAAATATCAATTTAATATTATATGATTCATTTGCAAATAATTAATGACAATCTTATATTGATATAAAACAAATAAATGATAACTGAATTATATTTTTGACACTGAAATAATTTAGTTGTGATTTTTGTTTTTTTGTGTCTTCACTAAATAATTAGTGGAAACACATATTGTAGTAATATGGATTATTGAAATAATGTTGCACTGATATTTTTGTAACAAAAAATATTTTATTTTCTTATTTTTGGGTTGTCTTAATCAAATTGTTAATGAAAATGTTATTTTATATCTAATGAAAACAAAATAATATTTATAACACTTAAAAAAAAATCCATTAAGACAAGAACGCTAAAATTACAAAATAACTTTAAAATACCAGTTATAAAATGTATTCATATTAGTAGTTTTTTTTTAACTAATCATTTAAATAGGACACAGCCCCAACATAGAAAAAACAATACGTGACAAAAATATAAATTTAATATTATATGATTCATTTGCAAATAATTAATGTCAATCTTATATTGATATAAAACAAATAAATGATAACTGAATTATATTTTTGACACTGAAATAATTTAGTTGTAATTTTTGTTTTTTTGTGTCTTCACTAAATAATTAGTGGAAACACATATTGCAGTAATATGGATTATTGAAATAATGTTGCACTGATATTTTTGTAACAAAAAATATTTTATTTTCTTATTTTTGGGTTGTATTAATCAAATTGTTAATGAAAATGTTATATTATATTTAATGAAAACAAAATGATATTTATAACACTTAAAAAAAATCCATTAAGACAAGAACGCTAAAATTACAAAATAACTTTAAAATACCAGTTATAAAATGTATTCATATTAGTAGTTTTTTTTTTACTAATCATTTAAATAGGACACAGCCCCAACATAGAAAAAACAATACGTGACAAAAATATAAATTTAATATTATATGATTCATTTGCAAATAATTAATGACAATCTTATATTGATATAAAACAAATAAATGATAACTGAATTATATTTTTGACACTGAAATAATTTAGTTGTAATTTTTGTTTTTTTGTGTCTTCACTAAATAATTAGTGGAAATACATATTGTAGTAATATGAATTATTGAAATAATGTTGCACTGATATTTTTGTAACAAAAATATTTTATTTTCTTATTTTTGGGTTGTATTAATCAAATTGTTAATGAAAATGTTATATTATATTTAATGAAAACAAAATTATATTTATAACACTTAAAAAAAATCCATTAAGACAAGAACGCTAAAATTACAAAATAACTTTAAAATACCAGTTATAAAATGTATTCATATTAGTATTTTTTTTAAAACTAATCATTTAAATAGGACACAGCCCCAACATAGAAAAAACAATACGTGACAAAAATATCAATTTAATATTATATGATTCATTTGCAAATAATTAATGACAATCTTATATTGATATAAAACAAATAAATGATAACTGAATTATATTTTTGACACTGAAATAATTTAGTTGTGATTTTTGTTTTTTTGTGTCTTCACTAAATAATTAGTGGAAACACATATTGTAGTAATATGGATTATTGAAATAATGTTGCACTGATATTTTTGTAACAAAAAATATTTTATTTTCTTATTTTTGGGTTGTCTTAATCAAATTGTTAATGAAAATGTTATTTTATATCTAATGAAAACAAAATAATATTTATAACACTTAAAAAAAAATCCATTAAGACAAGAACGCTAAAATTACAAAATAACTTTAAAATACGAGTTATAAAATGTATTCATATTAGTAGTTTTTTTTTTACTAATCATTTAAATAGGACACAGCCCCAACATAGAAAAAACAATACGTGACAAAAATATAAATTTAATATTATATGATTCATTTGCAAATAATTAATGACAATCTTATATTGATATAAAACAAATAAATGATAACTGAATTATATATTTGACACTGAAATAATTTAGTTGTAATTTTTGTTTTTTTGTGTCTTCACTAAATAATTAGTGGAAACACATATTGCAGTAATATGGATTATTTAAAAAATGTTGCACTGATATTTTTGTAACAAAAATATTTTATTTTCTTATTTTTGGGTTGTCTTGATCAAAATGTTAATGAAAATGTTATATTATATTTAATGAAAACAAAATATTTATAACACTTAAAAAAAAATCAATTAAGACAAGAACGCTAAAATTACAAAATAACTGTAAAATATCAGTTATAAAATGTATTCATACACGTTTCATATCCATATATATATTCATAAATATATTAAGTTATGTATGTTAATATACTTTTTATGAAATATTTAAATAGGACAACAATCCCAAAACCTTGAAATTAAATGATAGAAGTGTCCATAATATCAGTTTAATAATATTTAATGTATTCACATTACTGTAATTTTGAGTGTCAAAAATATCAGTTAAATAAGATATAATAATTTAATTTAATTTGATTTTTTTCACTGATATTTTTGTAACAAAAATATTTTATTTTCTTATTTTTGGGTTGTTTTAATCAAATTGTTAATGAAAATGTTATATTATATTTAATGAAAACAAAATATTTATAACACTTAAAAAAAATCCATTAAGACAAGAACGCTAAAATTACAAAATAACTGTAAAATATCAGTTATAAAATGTATTCATATTAGTAGATTTTTTTTTTTACTAATCATTTAAATAGGACACAGCCCCAACATAGGAAAAACAATACGTGACAAAAATATCAATTTAATATTATATGATTCATTTGCAAATAATTAATGAAAATCTTATATTGATATAAAACAAATAAATGATAACTGAATTATGTTTTTGACACTGAAATAATTCAGTTGTAATTTTTGTTTTTCTGTGTCTTCACTAAATGATTAGTGGAAACACATATTGCAGTAATATTAATTATTTAAATGTTGCACTGATATTTTTGTAACAAAAAATATTTTATTTCTTTATTTTTGGTTTGTCTTAATCAAATTGTTAATGAAAATGTTATATTATATTTAATGAAAACAAAATGATATAACACTGAGTTGATTTTTTTTGGTCTTGTTGTCTTAATTAAATGATTAGTAGAAAAATACATCTTACAGTAATATCAATTATTTGTATATTATTAAACTGATATGATACCTTAATCATTTCTATGTTTGTGGGTTGTTTTAAATAATTAGTAAAAAAAAAAAAATATATCAATACGAATTGATTATATAATATGAAACTGATATTTTTCACATTTATTAATTTATTGTATTTTTTTTAATTAACTATTTAAATAGGACAACAACCCAAAACTTAGAAATTAAATTATAGAAGTGTCCAAAATATCATTTTAATAATATATAATCGTTTCATATCCATATATATATTCATAAACACATTAATGCGTTTTGTATGTTAATATACTTTTTATGAAATATTTAAATAGGACAACAATCCCAAAACCTTGAAATTAAATGATAGAAGTGTCCAAAATATCAGTTTAATAATATTTAATGTATTCACATTACTTTAATTTGCGTGTCAAAAATATCAGTTGAATAAGATATAATAATTTAATTTAATTTGAGTTTTTTTCACAAAAAATCACTTCTATGTGTTATAGAATATGTAGATATTATATGTATTTTTATATATATTCATGTATTTATTTATTTATTATGTATGTTAATATCATTTTTATGAAATATTTAAATAGGACAACAACCCAAAACTTTGAAATTAAATGATACAAGTGTCCAAAATATCAGTTAAATAATTAAGTATTCATATTACTGTAAATTATGTGTCAAAAATATCAGTTAAATAAGATATAATCATTTCATTTAATTTGATCTTTTTTCACACAAAAAATCACTTGTGTTATATATATGTCTGGGAACATATATACATTTATGTATATATGTATATGTATTTTTGGCCTAAATTAAGCATTTTCAAGCATAATTCAGAAACTCTTAATTGATTTTTGAATAAATGTATATATATATATATATATTTTTAAATACAACATATCCAATTTAACTTCTCTGCTTTATTTGTTTTTTTTTCCCAGAATCGCGTCTGAGCTGTTATTAGTGTACACTTGTTTTTCTCCATCTTTTTAAAATACAATCTGGTAAGTGTCCAAAATATCAGTTTAATAATGTGTTATTAAGTTATGTATGTTAATAATACTTGTTATGAAATATTTAAATAGAACAACAACCCAAAACCTTGAAATTAAATGATAGAAGTTTCCAAAATATCAGTTTAATAATCCATTGTAGTGGATTGTCCGAAGCTTAAACAGGCAACAAAAGTAGTTTAGTACAACAAATTTATTTATCAATCAATCAATCAATGTTTATTTATATAGCCCTAAATCACAAGTGTCTCAAAGGGCTGTACAAGCCACAACGACATCCTCGGTACAGAGCCCACATACGGGCAAGGAAAAACTCACCCCAGTGGGACGTCGGTGAATGACTATGAGAAACCTTGGAGAGGACCGCATATGTGGGTAACCCCCCCCCCTCTAGGGGAGACCGAAAGCAACGGATGTCGAGTGGGTCTGACATAACATTGTGAAAGTCCAGTCCACAGTGGATCCAGCACATCAGCGGGAGTCCAGTCCACAGCGGGGCCAACAGGAAACCATCCCGAGCGGAGACGGGTCAGCAGCGCAGAGATGTCCCCAACCGATGCACAGGCTAGTGGTCCACCCGGGGTCCCGGCTCTGGACAGCCAGCACTTCATCCATGGCCACCGGACCTATGCAACTCCCCCTCGCAAGGGACAGGGGAGAAGAGGAGAGAAGAAAAGAAACGGCAGATCAACTGGTCTAAAAAAGGGGGGGTCTATTTAAAGGCTAGATTATACAAATGAGTTTTAAGATGGGACTTAAATGCTTCTACTGAGGTAGCATCTCTAACTGTTACCGGGAGGGCATTCCAGAGTACTGGAGCCCGAATAGAAAACGCTCTATAGCCCGCAGACTTTTTTTTGGCTCTGGGAATCACTAATAAGCCGGAGTTCTTTGAACGCAGATTTCTTGTCGGGACATATGGTACAATACAATCGGCGAGATAGGCTGGAGCTAAACCGTGTAATATTTTTTTTTACCCATTATCAGAAGTGCAGGTTATTCCTTTTGTTATAACGGGGAGAAGGCTAATTGGTCTGTACATGTTCTGGTCTTCTTTATTTCCTGCTTTATGGATTTAATCATAGTAGCAGTTTCTCGACGTGGTAGGGAAAGTGTTTTCCGTTATTGATTTATTTATCAATTGTTGTTATACGAGCAATAATGCAATCCTTATGTTTTTAGGAAGATAGTGTCCAACCCATATATATGTCTCTAGATCATGAGTCTGATAATGCAGTGAAGATTTTGTTTAACTCCTGTTCGTGACGCCAATTTGTGTAGTGGATTGTCCGAAGCTTAAACAGGCAACAAAAGTAGTTTAGTACAACAAATGTATTTACCCATTATCAGAAGTGCAGGTTGAATTAAGTTGGCCGTGCAGACAGACCACATGTTACTCCGGAGTAAACAAGACACACACAAGCCAAAATCACTGTCGAGTTCTGGTCTTCTGCCATTTTTTATATGTCTCTTGTGTGTCATTGTTTGTTATCTAATGTGTCATGATTGTTTTGTTTTGGTTTTGTCTGTTCCAAAACAACCTTGTATCTCTTAGTCATATTTGGAAATTCTAAACATTCTGTAGACAGGTTGGCACGACTTAATATTCACTTTTGTCCCACTGGCACAGAATAGAAGAGAAATTAAATGAGCGTACATTCTTATTAGACATGCAATATAGGTCAAAGGTCAGAAATTCTACTACATACCCGCCTTCCAGGGTCTTAAGACCCTGGACCAAAACAATTTCTGATGTAGACCACTAATCTCTACCACAGATAGAGGCAAAAACCTCAATGTTTTTATACGAGGCAAAAATTCCGTCTATGACCCTCCTTCAGAGCGATCGCTGTTACCAGCCTGCAGTAAAACCATCTCACAGAACACAATTAGTGGCCTACCCTTTGATTTAGTAAAGGAATAACAAATACTTTGATCATGAACATCATTGAACATAAATAGATGAATGTATATAGACTTATGACTGTAAGACATTTGCAAAAATATTTTTCCCGGCATTTGCAATGGATGTAGTTACCAATATTGTTAATTACCAATTAATTTTGAACACACAACTGAATTTCGTATGAGTCCATGTTCGATTAGTGCTCGTATAGATGGCTCGGTGGTGCCTCAGGCTGGTGGCCATATTGATCATATTGATTAAATAAAACCTCAACACGCTCAAACTTGACCCAATCCAAACTCACCTCCCCCCTCTGTCCCTCTCACAGGGACAGTGTTAGTCGTAGTAATAGTAATAGTAGTAGTAGTATTAGTAGTTTCAGAAACATCCAAGAAAAAGAAAAGACAGCTGATAGTCAAGCGCAGCCAGAACAGAGGCGGAGGACAGGTCATGTTTGAGGTCACTGTTCGCTTTTGCAATAGTACTTTGATATTTTACAACACCTAGTGAATTATTGTGGCCTCAATAATTCACTAAATAGTTGTATTTAATTTAGTCTATCTCTGATGGGACAATGCACAGAAACATTAAGTTCAGAAACAGATATGTTCTGTACCAGATTATTTCTAAATAGCTACTTTCCATCTGCAGTCCCTGGCTACCTAAATGAAAGGGATCCAAAAATCAAGCAATAAAATTATGACACTAATTAATCATAATAAATATATACATTCATAATAATCAATAATTAATCAAAAATAATCATACTGTAGCATGTAATCAATTATAAGAAAAGTCACCAAATGCCCCTTCATGGACACATACTTACCATACAATACAACCACACCGTATTGACATCATCACACAAAGACAATACATGCTCTTGTTCACATCTGTCATCATTCATAACAACAACCAAGCTTTTAACAGCCATACCTCACAATTTACAACAAAAATGCTCTCATAGATAAATATAATACTCATTAAATTGATGTGTCAACATAATGCCCCTCTTAGTGACCGCGTGAGCAGCCTTGATTGCTCCAAAGCCACTTTTTAACTCAAATTTTCTATTCCTTTTGTTATAACGGGGAGAAGGCTAATTGGTCTGTACATGTTCTGGTCTTCTTTATTTCCTGCTTTATGGATTTAATCATAGTAGCAGTTTCTCGACGTGGTAGGGAAAGTGTTTTCCGTTATTGATTTATATATCAATTGTTATACGAGCAATAATACAATCCTTATGTTTTTAGGAAGATAGTGTCCAACCCATATATATGTCTCTAGATCATGAGTCTGATAATGCAGTGAAGATTTTGTTTAACTCCTGTTCGTGACGCCAATTTGTGTAGTGGATTGTCCGAAGCTTAAACAGGCAACAAAAGTAGTTTAGTACAACAAATGTATTTACCCATTATCAGAAGTGCAGGTTGAATTAAGTTGGCCGTGCAGACAGACCACATGTTACTCCGGAGTAAACAAGACACACACAAGCCAAAATCACTGTCGAGTTCCGGTCTTCTGCCATTTTTTATATGTCTCTTGTGCGTCATTGTTTGTTATTTAATGTGTCATGATTGTTTTGTTTTGGTTTTGTCTGTTCCAAAACAACCTTGTATCTCTTAGTCATATTTGGAAATTCTAAACATTCTGTAGACAGGTTAGCACGACTTAATATTCACTTTTGTCCCACTGGCACAGAATAGAAGAGAAATTAAATGAGCGTACATTCTTATTAGACATGCAATATAGGTCAAAGGTCAGAAATTCTACTACATATCCATATTGTAATTTGCATGTCAAAAATATTAGTTCAATAAGATATAATCATTTCATTTTATTTGATCTTTTTTCACAAAAAATTCCATTATGACAAGAACGCTAAAATTACAAAATAACTTAAAATATCATGTAATTATATTAGTAGGTTGTTGTTTTTTTACTAATCATTTAAATAGGACACAGCCCCAACACAGAAAAAACAATACGTGACAAAAATATCAAATTAATATTATATGATTAATTTGCAAATAATTAATGAAAATTATATTTTTGACACTGAAATAGTTTAGTTGTAATTTTTGTTTTTTTGTGTCTTCACTAAATGATTAGTGGAAACACATGTTGCAGTAATATGAATTATTTAAATAATGTTGCACTGATATATTTGTAACAAAAATCTTTAATTTTCTTATTTTTGGGTTGTCTTAATCAAATGGTTAATGAAAATGTTATATTATATTTAATGAAAACAAAATGATATTTATGACACTTAGTTGATTTTTTTTTGGTCTTGTCTTAATTAAATAATTAGTAGAAAAATACATTTTACAGTAATATCAATTATTTGTATATTATTAAATTGATATGATACCTTAAACTTTTATTTTCTGTTTATGGGTTGTCTTAAATAGTTAGTAAAAAAATATATCAATACGAATTGATTATATAATATTAAACTGATATTTGTCACATTTATTATTTCTTTTTATTATTATTTTTAATTAACTTTTTAAATAGGACAACAACCCAAAACCTTGAAATTAAAGTATAGAAGTGTCCAAAATATCAGTTTAATAATATATAACGTTTTTTACTAATTAATAATTCAACAAAAAAAGTAGAAACTAAATTATTTTACTGTTAAAAATACGAATCGAATATAATATTTATTTGTTAAAATATTATATTTACTAATTAATTAATTAATTAATACAAGCCCAAAAATAAAAGTTAAATTATTTAGGTGTCACAAATATCAGTTTAATAATATATAATCGTTTCATATCAATATATATGTTTATTTAAGGTATATTTAATACATATTTTAATGGCCCGAAAAAATTAATAATCAGTCAAAATATCAGTTTGGTAATACATAAATAATTCATATTACTGGAATATGTATTGTCTACTAATTATTTCATTAGGACCACCCATTAAATTCAACTAAATTGTTTAAGTGTCAAAACATAAGTTTGTTATTATTTTCATATTCAATTTTAAATTAAGACAACTCAAGCAATATAAAATTAATGATTTGCGTCTCAAAAATATCACTTAAATAAGATATAATAATTTCATTTTATTTGATCTTTTTTCACTAAAAATTCCATTAAGACAAAAACGCTAAAATTACAAAATAACTTAAAATATCAGTTATAAAATGTATTCATATTAGTAGGTTTTTTTTAAAACTAATCATTTAACTAGGACACAGCTCCAAAATAGAAAAAACAATGGGTGAGGAAAATATCAGTTTAATATTATGATTAATTTGCATATATAGATATATCTTTTTACTTATTTTTATTATTATTTAAGACAGCCAAAAAAAAAGTTTGTCATGATAAACATTTTCATATCAATATAATTTTTTCACAAATTATTTAAATAAAACGACTGCATAATTGAAAATAAATTATTTGTGAGTAAAAAAAATATGAGTTTAATACCCTATAAAAAATGTGATTGTATTATATATTTTTCACTAATTATTCAATTAAGATAGTAACCCAAAAAATCTCTATTCAATTATTTAAAAATCTAAAATAGCAGTTTAATAATATATATATTGATATGTATTTTTCTCTCTAATCATTTAATCAAGGCAACAACCAAAAAAAAAGAAAATACAATACTAATCAAAAATATTAGTTTAATAATACATCATAACATTTATTCATATTAGTAGATTTTTCTTCCATTTAGTTAAAACAAAGGCTCCGAAATAGAAAAACTAAGTGTGAAAAATACCAGTTTAATATTATATAATTAATTCATATTTATATATATTTTTCCGTTAATTCTTTAAAGACATAAAGCATATGCCAAGTACCAAATTATATGACTCCTGGGTATACGAATTCAAAATTACAAAAAAAAAAGTTAGCATGTGTCACGTACCAAGTTATATGACTCTTGGGCATACGGTTGCAAAATTAACACAAAAAAATTGCATATGTCAAGTAAAAAAGTTTGCATAAGTTGTGGACCAAGTTACAGTATGTGACTCTGGGGTATATGGTTGCAAAATTAGCAAAAAAATACAATTGCATATGTCAAATACCACGTTATATGACTCTCGGGTATACGAATGCAAAATTTGCAAAAAATAAAAAGTTAGCATAAGTTATGGACTAAGCTACAGTATGTGACTCTGGGGTATACGGTTGCAAAATTTGCAACAAAAAAAAGTTAGCATAACTTATGGACTAAGTTACAGTATGTGACTCTGGGGTATACGGTTGCAAAATTATCAAATAAATAAATAAAGCATATGTCAAGTAATAAGTTATATGACTCTGTGGTATACGGTTGCAAAATTTGCCAAAAAAAAATTTGCATAAGTTATGAACCAAGTTACAGTATGTGACTCTGGGGTATACAGTTGCAAAATTATCAAAAAAAATAAATAAAGCATATGTCAAGTACCAAGTTATATGACTCTGTGGTACACGGTTGCAAAATAAAAAAATAAAAAAAGGTAGCGTAAGTTATGCACCAAGTTACAGTATGTGACTCTGGGGAATACGGTTGCAATATTATCAAAAAATGAATAAAACATATGCCATGCAAGTAAATACTAATCATTTCATTAAAAAATCAACAAAAAATTTGAAGAAAAAAAAATTTAACATAAAAAAAAAAAATATATATATATATATATATATATATATATAACAAATGTATGTAAAGAGAAAAAATAAGAAAATATTTAAGCATGTCTCATTACAATTGAAACCTTTTAGAATGTATATATTTATTGATTGGGGAGTAATCAATGATGTCATTTCCTGTGTTCAACTGTGGGTTCATGGGGTTGCTATGGTGTACCAAGTTATATGACTCTGGGGTATAGGGTTGCAAAATTTGCACAAAAAAAGTTTGCATAAGTTATGGGCGAAGTTACAATATGTGACTCTGGGGTATACGGTTGCAAAATTATCAAAAAAATAACTGAAGCATATGTCAAGTACCAAGTTATATGACTTTGGGGTATACGGTTGCAAAATTAGCAAAAAAAAGTTAGCATAAGTTATGTACCAAGTTATATGACTCTCGGGTATACGGTTGCAAAATTTGCACAAAAAAAAGTTTGCGTAAGTTATGTACCAAGTTATAGGACTTTGGGGTATACGGTTGCAAAATTAGCACCAAAAAAAAGTTAGCATAAGTTATGTACCAAGTTATAGGACTCTGGGGTATACGGTTGCAAAATTTGCAAAGAAAAAGTTAGCATAAGTTAAGTACCAAGTTATAGGACTCTGGGGTATACGGTTGCAAAATTAGCAAAAAAAAAAGTTAGCGTAAGTTATGTACCAAGTTATAGGACTCTCGGGTATAGGGTTGCAAAATTTGCAAAAAAAAAGTTAGCATAAGTTATGTACCAAGTTATAGGACTCTGGGGTATACGGTTGCAAAATTAGCAAAAAAAAAAGTTAGCGTAAGTTATGTACCAAGTTATAGGACTCTCGGGTATAGGGTTGCAAAATTTGCAAAAAAAAAGTTAGCATAAGTTATGTACCAAGTTATAGGACTTTGGAATATAAAGTTGCAAAAATAGCAAAAAATTAAAAAAATTAAAAATTAGCATATGTCACGTACCAAGTTATATGACTCTGGGGTATGCGGTTGCAAAATTTGCAAATAAAAGTTAGCATAAGTTATGTACCAAGTTATATGACTCTGGGGTAAACGGTTGCAAAATTACCAAAAACAAATTTAAATTTAAGAAAAGAGAAAAAAGAACATATTTAAGGATGTCTGATTACAATTGAAGCATTTTAGAATGTATAAAAGCAATTATTTATTGATTGGTGAGTAATCTATGATGTCATGATCACGGGCTTGCTATGGTGTGCTGTGATGTGACACCTGTAACTCTTGACGGCCGGAACGTGGTACCGGTCCACCAAGGCGTCCGGGAATAATGCCTGGAAAGTTTTGACGACCGTTTGCGACGCGACCTTTGACCCCGCCTCAGCGACCTGGGCTGCGAGGTCGCAGGTTTGGGCCCGCCCCCTTTTTGTCGACATCAAAGCGTCCTCCCGACACGCCCCCCCGTCCTCGTCCGCCTCCTCCAAGACTCTTTGTAAGTGTCCTGATTCCACGCTCGCTTTCACGCCTCCTCATGGAAAATTCCACACCTGCAGACGACTGACTCTTGCAGTGTGTGTGTGTGTGTGTGTGTGTGTGTGTGTGTGTGTGTGTGTGTGTGTGTGTGTGTGTGTGTGTGTGTGTGTGTGTGTGTGTAACGGAGGCAGCACAATAGCAGCACTGTGCTTTGTGATGTGAGGCCTTCAATAGCAACACAATGGTGGCATTGCAGGCGACCAACACAAGACGCATGCTAATTTCCACAGCAAACAAACATGTTTTTAACACCTTCTCCTGCATGAAAACAACAACAACAAAAAGCGTGCATGGCTAGCGAGGTGGTGCAAGGCTGTGCTGCCAATGTGGGTCACGGTGAGTGTCTCAATCCTCGATAAAAGCGGGCGGACTTTCACCTGCCAGATTACGCTGTTGTTTGTCTGAACCAGGCTATCTTAGTAACCCTGGCGGGCGTTAATGTGCCTTTCACGAGTCGCCGTCATATTTCGTGACGTGATGTAATAGTTGGACGCTTCCAAAATGTTGCTGTTATCTTCATGAGAGAGAACAATGTTTGTATTATTAAGACTGGGCCGTAAAATGATATGAATAAATATCGCAAAGCAAGGTCGGTGGCATGAACGAAGTTACTCGCTCTCTGGTAACCGAGCAACGTGGGAAGTGAAACCATTGCAAAATTAGCAACAAAAATAAATAAATTGCGTGTCATCTACCAAGTTATATGACTCTGGGGTATATGGTTGCATAATTAGCACAACAACAAAAAAAGTTAGAGTAAGGTATGTACCAAGTTATAGGACTGTGAGGTATACGGTTGCAAAATTGGCAAAACTATTTTTGCATATGTCAAGAACCAAGTTGCATGACTGAGATATATGGTTGCAAAATTAGCACAAAAAAAATTGCATATGTCAGGTACCAAGTTATATTACTCTGTGGTATACGCTTGCAAAATTGGCAAAAAAATTTACATTGGTCAAGTATAGAGATGTCCGATAATATCGGTCTGCCGATATTATCGGCCGATAAATGCGTTAAAATGTAATATCGGAAATGATCGGTATCGGTTTTTTTTATTCTCAGTATCGGTTTTTATTTTTTTATTATTATTAAATCCACATAAAAAACACAAGATACACTTACAATTGGTGCACCAACCCAAAAAACCTCCCTCCCCCATTTACACTCATTCACACAAAAGGGTTGTTTCTTTCTGTTATTATTCTGGTTCCTACATTATATATCAATATATATCAATACAGTCTGCAAGGGATACAGTCCGTAAGCACACATGATTGTGCGTGCTGCTGCTCCACTAATAATACTAACCTTTAACAGTTAATTTTACAATTTTTCATTACATACTAGTTTATATTGTTTTACTTTCTTTTTTATTCAAGAAAATTATTTTAATTTATTTATCTTATTTTATTTGATTCGTTTTTTAAAAAAGTACCTTATCTTCACCATACCTGGTTGTCCAAATTAGGCATACTAATGTGTTAATTCCACGACTGTATATATCGGTTGATATCGGCATCGGTTGATATCGGTATCGGTAATTAAAGAGTTGGACAATATCGGCATATCGGATATCGGCAAAAAGCCATTATCGGACATCCCTAGTCAAGTACCAAGTTATATGACTCTGAGATGTACGGTTGCAAAATTTGCAAATAAAAAAAAATTGCATATGTCAGGTACCAAGTTATATGACTCTGGGGTATATGGTTGCAAAATTTGCTAAACTATTTTTGCATATGTCAAGTACCAAGTTATATGACTCTGAGGTATACGGTTGCAAAATTAGCACAAAAAAAATTGCATATGTCAAGTACCAAGTTATATGACTCTGGGGTATATGGTTGCAAAATTTTCTAAACTATTTTTGTATATGTCAAGTACCAAGTTATATGACTCTGAGGTATACGGTTGCAAAATTGGCAAAAAGATAAATAAAGCATATGTCACATGCAAAGTTATATAACTCTGGGGTATATGGTTGAAAAATTTGCAATAAAAAAGTTAGCATACGTTATGGACTAAGTTGTGTGACTCTGGGGCAGTGGCGTGCGGTGAGGTTAATGTCTGGTGAGGCACTGTATCATCACAGTCAGCTTTACAAACATATGAACCCTAAATAGTATCTTATTCACCATGTGATTGACAGCAGTTAACGGGTTGTGTTTATAAGCTCATACCAGCATTCTTTACACAACTGTAGCACACAAAAAAGCACATTTAATAAAAAAAACATTATTATGGTCTTACCTTTCTTGCTGGACAGCCTTTGCGTGTGTACCACACCGTTTGAAAAGAACGGGTCTTCTGTCCCAAAGTCAAAAGCAAACCTTTTAGCTCCGGCGTTGGTCTACCTTTAATTATTACCTCCTGCTTCCATTGAAAGTCCAGTTTAGAAAACTGTTTTATTTTACGTATGTAATCCTCCATGTTTTTAATAAAAGTCCAGGCTAGAGAAAATAAACAATCGCTTGCAAACTTTTTTTGTTTTGTTTTGTTTTCTTCTGCGGCCGAGGAATGATCTCTGGGATCACTACCGCCCTCTACCACCAGGAGGCCGGATTACTGCGAGCCTCAACCAGTACGTCTTTTGCAGCAGATTTATGAATGCTCAGCACAAGAAATACGTTACACACATAGTTGTTGACAAAATACACTGTACATTATATACCTCAGCTAACTAAACTATGCCATAGTTTAGTTAGCTGATATAATTCATTTAGCAATACAGTCTCACTGCACAGTAGCTCAGCAGTTAGCCGAGTCATTGTGCACAATCCATGTTGAGGCACAAATCAGTGACATGCCTCAACTGGCTGCTGATCACCGCACCGTCTCTTCTCAGTATTTGAACGGCAAATGTGAAAATAAAAATAAAAATAATCTAAAACTGGTGAAGTTAAAAGGAAAATAACTTTAGTATAATCACTGGATACATCAATCAATCAATCAATGTTTATTTATATAGCCCTAAATCACAAGTGTCTCAAAGGCATAACAATTTAATTTTTTTTTTTTTCTTTTTACATTTTTTTTCTTTCCATGACGGCAGGTGAGGCCCCGCCTCCCCTGCCTCTAGTGACGGCACGCCACTGCTCTGGGGTATATGGTTGCAAAATTTGCAATAAAAAAGTTAGCATACGTTATGGACTATGTTATGTGAATCTGGGGTATACGGTTGCAAAATTGGCAAAACTATTTTTGCATGTCAAGTACCAAGTTCTATGACTGAGGTATACGGTTGCAAAATTTGCGGAAAAAAAAAAAAGTGAGCATATGTTATGGACCAAGTTCAATCAATCAATCAATCAATGTTTATTTGTATAGCACTAAATCACAAGTGTCTCAAAGGGCTGTACAAGCCACAACGACATCCTCGGTACAAAGCCCACATACGGACAAGGAAAAACTCACCCCAGTGGGACGTCAATGTGAATGACTATGAGAAACCTTGGAGAGGACCGCATATGTGGGTAGCCCCCTCCCTGGGACTCTGGGGTATACGGTTGCAAAATTGGAAAAAAAAAAAAAAGTTAGCATAAGTTATGGCCCAGTTATGTGACTCTGGGGTATATACGGTTGAAAAATTGGCACAAAAAAAAATTATTGCATATGTCAAGTACCAAGTTATGACTCTGAGGTATACGGTTGCAAAATTGGCACACAAAAAAATTGCATATGTCAAGTACCAAGTTATATGACTCTGAGGTATACGGTTGCAAAATTAGCAATAAAAAAAGTTAACATATGTTATGGACTAAGTTATGTGACTCTGGGGTATATGGTTGCAAAATTTGCAATAAAAAAGTTAGCATACGTTATGGACTAAGTTATGTCAGTCTGAGGTATACGGTTGCAAAATTAGCACACACAAAAAAATTGCATATGTCAGGTACCAAGTTATATGACTCTGAAGTATACGGTTGCAAAATTTGCAACAACAAAAAAAGTTAGCATAAGCTCAATTGCTCTGTTTATTGCAGTTCTGAGTGTTGCTGGGTCGGGTTTGGTTTTGGAATTGGATTGCATTGTTATGGTATTGCTGTGTCTTGTTTTGTTGGATTGATTCATTTAAAAAAAAAAATAAAAAAAATAATAATAATAATTTTTAAAAAACAACAAAAAAAATATGATTTTTAAAAAATGAGAATCGATTCTGAATCGCACAACGTGAGAATCGCGATTCAAATTCGATTCGATTTTTCCCACACCCCTAATGTTTACACTCATGTTTGCAGTTCTTACGACTTGAGGACCGAGCACACTTGATGCTGCTGGACGTTCTTAACTCATTTAGAAAAACCTGATTTTGAAGTGTTTCTACCTCCAGTGGCCCCCAGTTGGATTGAGTTTGAGGCCCCTGCTAAAGGGCACCAAAATAACTTTCCCGCTTGTCGGTATCCTCGTGGCGAGGTCAAACATTAGCTTCAGGGCATCGTTAGCCAAACATGCTCCTGTGGCTTCATCGCCGCTCTCTGCTTGTCCGAGGTCAAGCGGTTCAAGAGCGCTTCCATGCTAAGTTCGCGACCCCCCCTCTCGATGCGCACTTCGAACGGACGCGCGCCATTGAAGGTGCACATTTTTAAGCTTTACTGTTAAAAAGTTCAAGGTAGCGTCTAAAGCTGCGGCGTGTTCCTGCAGAGGTTTCAGATGCTGACACGAACTGTTACGTTCCACGTAGTGGTGGTTTGTTTGTTTTGTGTTTCTTCTTCTATTATTTGTACAGGTCACACTGCCTCTGCTGCCAATCAAGCGGTTCATGTTCCCAGCCAATCCCGGACGAGCCCCCAATTTATGTTGCGTTCCCAGATGGCTCAGAGTCTAGGGATCGTAGGGGAACGCAACATAAAAGTGCATAAACCAAATGAGTTGGAAAATAAAGAACGTAACACGAACGCAGTCCTAGCCGTTAGCTCGTAGCGACATTGTCCTCCATGGTCTGACCTGGTTATTGATCGTCTCATTAAGTTGCGATAAGACCGCCCTGCTTTTTCTGTTACTGAGTGACCTGCAAGGCGGGCTCTTTGCGGTCGCGCCCAGCCTCGCTAGCGCTATTTGTTTGGGCTACTGGCTAAAGGTTAAGCTAACGGCGTGGTTTTATCCACCAGATCGAAAAAAAGATCGTCTGCAGAAGTCACATTGTGCAGTGACACTCAGCTGATGTCCCGCCAGATCAGTCGCGGTCACGTCGTGAAAGACTTTCAGCCTCTTCCCAGAAATATGGGAGGCACATGAGCGAGTGACATGCTACTCACGCACTCTCACTCAGCTATCTTGCTAATTAGTTCAACTTGTAAATATGACAGTTTGTGTTGGGGGCAGGTGTGTCCTGCCGGGCCTCCTTGGGGGCAGGTGTGTCCTGCCAAGCCTCCTTGGGGGCAGGTGTGTCCTGCCCAAGCCTCCTTGTCCGTTCCCATTTTAACAAGAGGTATCCTAATCCGAAATGAGTATCTGATATCGGTTCAATATCCCCCACCCAAAAAAACAGATTATAGCGGTTAAAAAGGTAAGCATGCCAATTAGTGTTGTCCCGATACCAACACTTTGGTACCGGTACCAAAATGTATTTTGGTACTTTTCGATACTTTTCTAAATAAAGGGGACCACAAAAAATTTCATTATTGGCTTTATTCTAACAAAAAATCTTAGGGTACATTAAACATAAAAACAAGTACCGTATTTAGACCGATACTTGTTTTTTTGCTAATATCAGACCGACACTTGTTTCTTTGCTGATATCAGACCAATACTTGTTTTTTTGCTGACATTAGACCAACACTTGTTTCTTTGCTAATATCAGACTGATATTTGTTTTTTTTGCTGATATTAGACCGATACTTGTTTTTTTTCTCTATCAGACGATACTTGTTTTTTTGCTAATATCAGACCGATACTTGTTTTTTGGCTGATATCAGACCGATACTTTCTTTTTGCTGATATCAGACCGATACTGTTTTTTTTGCTAATATCAGACCGGCATGCGTTTCTTTACTGATATCAGACCGATACTTGTTTTTTATGATATCAGACCGATACTTGTTTTATTCTGCTGATAGACGATACTTGTTTTTTGCTAATTTCAGACCAATACTTGTTTTTTTTTGGCTGATATCAGAACGATACTTGTTTTTTGCTGATATCAGACCGATTCTTGTTTTTTTATTATATCAGACCAATACTTGTTTTTTTGCTAATATCAGACCGATACTTGTTTTTTTGCTATATGAGACCCATACTTGTTTTTTTGCTAATATCAGACCGATACTTGTTTTTTTGCTGATATTAGACCACACTTGTTTTTTTTTGGCTGATATCAGAACGATACTTGTTTTTTGCTGATATCAGACCGATTCTTGTTTTTTTATTATATCAGACCAATACTTGTTTTTTTGCTAATATCAGACCGATACTTGTTTTTTTGCTATATGAGACCCATACTTGTTTTTTTGCTAATATCAGACCGATACTTGTTTTTTTGCTGATATTAGACCACACTTGTTTCTTTGCTAATATCAGACTGATACTTGTTTTTTTGCTAATATCAGACTGATACTTGTTTTTTTGCTAATATCAGACCGATACTTGTTATTTTGCTAATATCAGACCGACACTTGTTTCTTTGCTGATATCAGACCGATACTTGTTTTTTTTGCTGATATCAGACGGATACTTATTTTTTTTCTCTGATATCAGATACTTGTTTTTTTTGCTAATATCAGACCGATACTTGTTTTTTTGGCTGATATCAGACCGATACTTGTTTTTGCTGATATCAGACCGATACTTGGTTCTTTGCTGATATCAGACTTGTTATTTTTATATCTGACCGATACTTGGTTTTTTTTGCTGATAGACAATACTTGTTTTTTTTTGCTAATATCAGACCGATACTTGTTTTTTTGGCTGATATCAGACCGATACTTTTTTTTTTGCTAATATCAGACCGATACTTGTTTTTTTTGCTGATATCAGACCGATACCCTATTTTTCGGAGTATAAGTCGCACCGGCCGAAAATGCATTATAAAGAAGGAAACAAACATATATAAGTCGCACTGGAGTATAAGTCACATTTTTTGGGGAAATGTATTTGATAAAAGCCAACACCAAGAATAGACATTTGAGAGTTAATTTAAAATGTCTAAAGAATAGTGAACAACAGGCTGAATAAGTGTACGTTATGTGAGGCATAAATAACCAACTGAGAAGGTGCCTGGTATGTTAACGTAACATATTATGGAAAGAGTCATTCAAATAACTATAACATATAGAACATGCTATACGTTTACCAAACAATCTGTCACTCCTAATCGCTAAATCCCATGAAATCTTATACGCCTAGTCTCTTACGTCAGTGGTCCCCAACCACCGGGCCGCGGACCGATTGGTACCGGGTCGCACAAGAAATAAAAAAAATAAAATAAATAAAAAAATGTTTTTTTGGGGTTTTTTGTTTTTTATTAAATCAACATAAAAAAACACAATATATACATTATATATCAATATAGATCAATACAGTCTGCAGGGATACAGTTCGTAAGCACACATGATTGTATTTCTTTATGAAATAAAAATAAAAAAAATACCAGTTTCATGTGCGCATTCACCGAACCCTTCTTTAGTGAAAAAAAAAAATATATATATATTTATTTTTTTTCCAAATTCAAGACAAAGTTGTATATTTTTTTTACCGGTGCTCAAAATGAAGCGTGCATGAACATCACCTTGTTCAAACGACAAAACCAACACAGTGCATAAACTCACAACAAATGACACACCTGCAAACCAGTGTGACTTCTGCTGTTGCCGTATCCGTAATACGCCGATAGGGAGAAGTTTGTATTTACACGATGAGTCGGGTGTGTCTCGACCTCCGCGATCGAACCCAGGTTAAGAACCACCGTGCTGGACGTTCTTAACTCATTTAGAAAAAAACCTGATTTTGAAGTGTTTCTACCTCTGATGGCCCCCAGTTGGATCGAGTTTGAGGCCCCTGCTGAAGGGCGCCAAAATAACTTTCACGCTTGTCGGTATCCTCGTGGCGAGGTCAGAGATGCAGAGAATAATTTCGCCACTCCTAGTGTGTGTGTGACAATCATTTGTACTTTAACTTTAACTTGAATCTTTACTTTTTACACCAAAATGCGTCCATTCTCCCTTTTCTGTCTACACACTGTGTCTGCTTGTAAGTACTCTGTGTGTGTGTGTGTGTGTGTGTGCGCTGCCGAACATGCTCCTCTGTTATGCTAGGTTCACACCAACGGCGCTTTAAAGCGGCATGCAAAGCGGCGTTAAAGCGTAACAAAGCCTGATTAAAGCGTGAGGGTCCTAATGGATCGTGGGAAAGCTTGTAGTGAAGCGGGACATGCGGCAAGTTCGGCAAAAAATTTTAAACGGTTTAAAAAAATTTGACGCTCTGTCAAGAATGGAATAAAGCGCCGAGAGCGTCTCAAAGCGTAGGAAAGCTTAACAGATCTTGGTTCAAAGCGCGGACCCCAGTCTACAACTACAAATAGGAAGTGACTGTGATATTGACTAGTGACATTGAATATAAAAAATAAAAGAAATGCCTTTTATTATTGTCAACTACCATAAGAAATGAAAGATAGATATTTATTAAGATGACAAAGAAATAAAAGAAATGAAGATATAAAACATAATAAATAATAAACATAATGAAAAAAAAAGAGAAATTGAAAAAATAAATGAATATAAAAAATGTGTGGAAAACAGAATACTGAGTTTTTCACATTTTTTTTTTACTTATTTGTTTATCATATTTCTCTTTTTTATTACATTATGCGTTTTATCCTGTATATAATAAAACAAGAAGAGAAATCAAATAAATAGATAAATCTAAAAAAATGTGGGGAAAACTTAGTATACTGAGTTTTTCACATTTTTTTTTACTTGTTTACCATATTTCTCTTTTTTATTACATTATGTGTTTTATCCTGTATATAATAAAACAAAAAGAGAAATCAAATAAATAGATCAATCTAAAAAAATGTGGGGAAAACTTAGTATACTGAGTTTTTCACTTTTTTTTAACTTATTTGTTTATCATATTTCTCTTTTTTATTATATTATGTGTGCGCACGCAATTTATTCATCAAATTCACAAAATAATAATCACAGCATCTTCCAAATTGCACATAATTACATAACAATATCTCATTTCAAAGTCATTATTACAAATTAACGTTCATAATGTTCATGACACATTAATTCCAATGCACAACAGAGCTTGATAATCGTGTCGGAGCCTGATTTAAAGCGTCAGGATCGCGTCAAAGCGTAATAAAGTTCAATAAAGCGTAATAAAACGTATCAAAGCGTGACAAAGCTCAGCAAAGCTTGACTCAAAGCGTAGGAAAGCTTAACAGATCTTGGTTCAAAGCGCGGACCCCAGTCTACAACTACAAATAGGAAGTGACTGTATTGACTAGTGACATTGAATATACAAAATAAAAGAAATGCCTTTTATTATTGTCAACTACCATAAGAAATGAAAGATAGATATTTATTAAGATGACAAAGAAATAAAAGAAATGAAGGTATAAAACATAATAAACATAACGGAAAAAAAAGAGAAATTGAAAAAATAAATGAATATAAAAAATGTGTGGAAAACAGTATACTGAGTTTTTCACATTTTTTTTTTACTTATTTATCATATTTCTTTTTTTTATTACATTATGCGTTTTATCCTGTATATAATAAAACAAAAAGAGAAATCAAATAAATAGATCAATCTAAAAAAAATGTGGGGAAAACTTAGTATACTGAGTTTTTCACCTTTTTTTTTTTACTTATTTGTTTATCATATTTCTCTTTTTTATTACATTATGTGTTTTATCCTGTATATAATAAAACAAAAAGAGAAATCAAATAAATAGATAAATCTAAAAAAATGTGGGGAAAACTTAGTATACTGAGTTTTTCACTTTTTTTTTTTACTTATTTGTTTATCATATTTCTCTTTTTTATTATATTATGTGTGCGCACGCAATTTATTCATCAAATTCACAAAATAATAATCACAGCATCTTCCAAATTGCACATAATTACATAACAATATCACATTTCAAAGTCATTATTACAAATTAATGGTCATAATGTTCATGACACATTAATTCCAATGCACAACAGAGCTTGATAATCGTGTCAGAGCCTGATTTAAAGCGTCAGGATCGCGTCAAAGCGTAATAAAGTTCAATAAAGCGTAATAAAACGTATCAAAGCGTGACAAAGCTCAGCAAAGCTTGACTCAAAGCGTAGGAAAGCTTAACAGATCTTGGTTCAAAGCGCAGACCCCAGTCTACAACTACAAATAGGAAGTGACTGTGATATTGACTAGTGACATTGAATATAAAAAATAAAAGAAATGCCTTTTATTATTGTCAACTACCATAAGAAATGAAAGATAGATATTTATTAAGATGACAAAGAAATAAAAGAAATGAAGATATAAAACATAATAAATAATAAACATAACGGAAAAAAAAGAGAAATTGAAAAAATAAATGAATATAAAAAATGTGTGGAAAACAGAATACTGAGTTTTTCACTTTTTTTTTTTTACTTATTTGTTTATCATATTTGTCTTTTTTATTACATTATGCGTTTTATCCTGTATATAATAAAACAAAAAGAGAAATCAAATAAATAGATAAATCTAAAAAAAAGTGGGGAAAACTTAGTATACTGAGTTTTTCACATTTTTTTTTTACATATTTGTTTATCATATTTCTCTTTTTTATTACATTATGTGTTTTATCCTGTATATAATAAAACAAAAAGAGAAATCAAATAAATAGATCAATCTAAAAAAATGTGGGGAAAACTTAGTATACTGAGTTTTTCACTTTTTTTTTAAAACTTATTTGTTTATCATATTTCTCTTTTTTATTATATTATGTGTGCGCACGCAATTTATTCATCAAATTCACAAAATAATAATCACAGCATCTTCCAAATTGCACATAATTACATAACAATATCACATTTCAAAGTCATTATTACAAACTAATGTTCATAATGTTCATGACACATTAATTCCAATGCGCAACAGAGCTTGATAATCGTGTCGGAGCCTGATTTAAAGCGTCAGGATCGCGTCAAAGCGTAATAAAGTTCAATAAAGCGTAATAAAACGTATCAAAGCGTGACAAAGCTCAGCAAAGCTTGACTCAAAGCGTAGGAAAGCTTAACAGATCTTGGTTCAAAGCGCGGACCCCAGTCTACAACTACAAATAGGAAGTGACTGTGATATTGACTAGTGACATTGAATATAAAAAATAAAAGAAATGCCTTTTATTATTGTCAACTACCATAAGAAATGAAAGATAGATATTTATTAAGATGACAAAGAAATAAAAGAAATGAAGATATAAAACACAATAAATAATAAACATAACGAGAAAAAAAAGAGAAATTGAAAAAATAAATGAATATAAAAAATGTGTGGATAAAGTTCAATAAAGCGTAATAAAACGTATCAAAGCGTGATTTAAAGCGTATCAAAGCGGCATCAAATCGTGAGGAACGGTAATTTGTCCCCCCAAAGCGGCAACTAATTCGTATCGGAGCGTATCAAAGCATAACATTACTTCGGAGATCGGGATATTCGTGGAAAAATTGACAAAAATGACGGCGCTTTGCTCGCCGCTTTAAAGCGCGGCAAGCGCCGTTGGTGTGAACCAGGCATTAGTAAAACCAGCAATGACGTGACGACGGGTGGTGGATTGGTACTTTTTAGAGGCGGTATAGTACCGAAAAGGATTCATTAGTATCACGGTGCTATACTAAATGCTGACTTGTGACACTTTGATAAGTGGGTCCCTTTTGGGTCCTAGGACTAAGAGTGTATAGCAGGGCCGGATAAGGCCCGCGAACAGGTTTTATCCGGCCCCTGGGATGAGTTTACTAAATATTAAAATGAGCCGAAATTTTTTGAATGAAAGAAACAGCTGTTCTAAATGTGTCCACTAGATGTTGCAATAGAAATTGTCTGTATCTTTGTAAATTATGCTACATATGTCAAAATAAAAATAAAGTACACCAGTGCACCAGTCGAGGAAAATGAGTAAACTACATAGATAACATCCTGTAATTTGATTTTGATATCATTTTTTTTATCTTGATAGATTGAAAATTAACACCAATGAGTTGACTGTTGAAAATGATCACATAATTTATTCAGAAAGTATAAATAACAACAAATAAAGGTAGAATACTATTAACCGCAACATGTAAATGTAAAACCCCCCCCAACAACATTATGATTTGTACATTTTCAGAATGTGCTTGTTCTATTTTTAAACAAAGAAAACAATCTGAAGTGGTCTTTATTTTTTTATTATTTTTTTTTATTTTATTTTTTTTATTTTATTTTTTATTTTTTTGGTCTTTATTTTTAAGTTATCCTGTCGTGATTTTACCAGTCCGGCCCACTTGGGAGTAGATTTTTCTCCATGTGGCCCCCGATCTAAAATGAGTTTGACACCCCTGGTGTATAGTCAAGCTTCAGCTTGCACAAGTGCAAACAGTCACTTTTTAACTTATTGTTACATAATAACAACTTTATGTCAATAGATGGGTCTGAAGTTGTGAAAAGATGTCAAGCGATGAAATGAAATGCTGACTTGTGACACTTTTGGCTCCTAGGAGTAAGAGTGTGTAGTCCAGCTTCGAAAAGAGCCGCTTTTAACTTGCTGTTTCCAAAGTGGTGATACTTGTATTTGCTATAAAAACACTGTGAGAAATCACATCCCCTCCTCTCGGTCTCGGGCCTCTTCCTGGATTTGTTCCAGGAGCGCCGCGCGTCTTGTGATACGAGGGAGGATGATAATGTCGGCGTGGAGAAAAGAGGGCTTGTAAACAAACAGTCAGGCCTTCATTACAGGAACTGCGTGTTTTCACCAGACAAAACACTTTGTCACGCTCCCCGGCGTGGACGTCTTGGAGTTGATTAACCAACATGGCGCCGAGCGCTAGCGACTAAAGAGACTCGAATCAGACTTTCTTCGTCTTGACTTTATCGCGGCCGTCAACGATTAACCGTGTCTCCTAAAAAAAAATGATGCTGTAAATCAAAGGTCACTTATTCATTCAACATATCAACAAACCAATCAATAACAGGAGACCAGATAAATGATCAATATTTGACTCAAGTCATTTAGTTACATGAAAGCAAACACGTGTGACCTTTGACCTCCAGCCGTGGTCTCCTCAACAATGAAAACATGAACTAACATCTTTGTTTACATCGTGACTTTTTCATTGGCTTAATTTTCTCAAACATATTAAATACTTTTTTTTTTAAAATAATTTCAACTTTAATCAACCAAAGCTGGCGAAATACTTTTTTATGAAGTCATTTGTGTTTTCATTTTCATTTTCACCTAACTTTAATTTTTACTAATATACTCACTAATTATTCCATCATTTACTAATATTATAAAATAACAACTTTGATTCAACCAAGGTGGGATAAAATCTTTTCTATAAAATAATTTTTTTTTAAATTCTAACTAGAAATTCAATCAACCGAGGCAGGCTAAATATTTTTTAATTAGATCATGTATTTTTATTTTTAGTTTAATCAACCAAGGCTTGCTAAGCATTTCTAATTAGATTGTTTATTTTAATTGTAACTTTAGTTTTATTGCCTCAATAATTTATTTTAATTAACTTTATTCGACAAAGGTTGGCTAAATACTTTTGAAATGAAATAATTTATTTTAATCTGAACTGTAAATGTAATCAACATTTGTGTGCAAAATACTTCTCTATGAAATTTTTTTTTTGAATTAAAACTTTAAATTCAACCAACCAAAGCCGGATAAATATGTCTTTATGAAATAATTTATTTTATTTCAACTTTTTTTAACCAACCAAAGCTGGCAAAACATTTTTGTAATAAATCATATTTTAATTTGACCTCAAATTTGAACCAACCAATGCTGGCTAAACATTTTTAGTTCAATAATTTATTTGAATATAACTTCAATTTTAATCATCCAAGAATAGCCAAACATGTTTTATTAGATAACTTATTTTAACATTGACTTTAATTGTAATCAACAACGGCTGGCTAAATTCTATTTGATCAAGTAATTTATTTTGAATTTCAATTTTATTTTTAATCAACCAAGGCCGGCTAACTAATATTCAATTAAATAATTTATTAAAATGTTGACTTTAATTTTAATCAACCAAGGCTGGCTAAATATTATTCAATTAAATAAATACTTTTTTAATTTAGACTTATTTTTAATTAACTAAGGCTGGCTAAATATATTTAAATTAAATACATTATTTTAACTAAATCATTTATTTTAATTTTGACTTTGATTTTAATCAACCAAGGCTGGCTAAATAGTCTTCAATAAAATAATTGTTTTAAATTTTGACTTATTTTTAATCAACCAAGGCTGGCTAAATATTTTTTAATTAAATACATTATTTTAATTTTGACTTTACTTTTAATCAACCGAGGCTGGCTAAATATTATTCAATTTAAAAAATACTTTTTTAATTTTGACTTTAATTTTTAATTAACTAAGGCTGGCTAAATATTTAAATTAAATAATTTATTCACTTTTTTCCTGTAAATTTGTTTTAACCAAAGCTGTCTAAACATGTTTTTTATTAATTGTTTTTTTATTTTTTTTATTTTAACTTTAAATTTGCTGAACCAAGAACTGAATAAATCATTCATTTTAATTTTAACTTTAAATTCAATCAACCCTGGGTGGCCAAATACTTCTTTAGGAACCTATGCAATCACATCTAATAAGTATTTATTTATTTTATTTATTAAATGTCATTTAATTTGTATCTATACTATTCAGTTGCAAAATTTTCCATTTTATTTATTTATTTAAGTCTGTCAATTTAGAAAAAAATATGCAAAAATAGATATTATTATTATTATAAATAAACAAATTAACAAAATATTAAGTTTATTCACAGTATGTAACTTATTTGTCTAATATATATATTTATTTATTTATTATAATGTTTTCCAATAATCAAAATAAATGGCAAAAAGTACTCATACAAATGAACAAAACAATAACTAAATCCCCTTAAAACTGTTAGTAACTTGCACATGATGTTGATTAATAGTTGACAAATGTTTAAAAAAAAAAAAAAACACGAATTTTTGTAGTAGTCAGCAGACAGCTGCTGCAGTGGGCGTGGCGTGTGCGTGAAAGACGTGGGCGACGTGACAAGGAGCGCGTGTTGTCTTGTGGTCAGGTGCAGCGCCACCGTGTGGCCGCTTGGAGCATAGCGTTTGACCTTTAACCACCAATATATTAGAATCATAATTAATATTTATAATATGAAAATAATCATTCAACTTACACCGGAACTCATCGCTTATTGTTACATAATAACAACTTAATATCAATAGATAGATGTGATGTTGTTAAAAGATGTCAAGCGATGAAATTTAAAAAATATCTACATTTATTGCAAACCTGTATGGAGCCCCTAAAGCAGGGGTCCCCAAACTATGGCCCGCGGGCCGGATTCGGCCCCCCCAGCATCCAAAATCCGGCCCACGGGAAGTCCCAAGTAAAAAAAAAAAAAGGGTTTTAATTTATTTATTTATTTATTTATTTATTTAATTTTATCTTTTCTTTCTAATCCATTTTATACCGCTTGTTACTCTCGGTGTCTCCTAGCCACTCAGGCAAATCATATTGTCTAAAAATGAATTTTCCCATCGATAACGTGACAATGTTAAATGTTGATGAACATCCATGTTAATTGATGTTAAATGACAAAACGGATTAACTCGCTGGAATATAAAGACAATGTTTATATATATATATATATATATATATATATATATATATATATATATATATATATATATATATATATATATATATATAGCCCAATGCGGCCCCCGAGTCAAAAAAATTGGGGACCCCTGCCCTAAAGGGACATGGGGGAAAAAAAAAATGTTTTATTATTATTATTATTTATTAATTTTTTTAGACATGTATCTCGTGCGCACGAGATGCATGTCTAAAAATAATAAAATAAAACAATTTATAATTTTCATTTTTTATTTTTTAGACATGTCTAAAAAAAATTACAAATTTTTTTTTTTTTAATCTTTTTTATAACTTTATAAAAAGTTTCTCGTGCGCACGAGAAACTTTTTCTAAAGTTATAAAAAAAAAAAAATTTATAATTTTTTTTTTTTTTTTAGACATGTATCTCTTGCACACGGGAAAGTTTCTCGTGCGCACGAGATACATGTCTAAAAAAAAATAAAACAATTTATAATTTTTCTTTTTTCTTTTTTTTAGACATGTCTAAAAAAAAATTACACTTTTTTTTTTTTAAATCTTTTTTATAACTTTATAAAAAAAAATGTATTCATTTATTTATTTTTTTAGACATGTATCTCGTGCGCACAAGAAACTTTCTCTTGCGCACAAGATACATGTCTAAAAAAAAAAAAAAAAATGTATAATTTAAATTTTTTTTTAGACATGTCTAAAAAAAAAATACTTTTTAAAAAAAAAATGTAAAATCATATTTATAACTTTATAAAAAGTTTCTCGTGCGCACGAGATACATGTCTAAAAAAAAAAAAAAAAAATTTTATAATTTTAATTTTTTATTTTTTTTAGACATGTCTAAAAAAAAAAACATTTTTTTAAAAATCTTTTTTATAACTTTATAAAAAAAAAATTTCTATAATTTTTTATTTTTTTTAGACATGTATCTCGTGCGCACAAGAAACTTTCTCTTGCGCACGAGATGCATGTCTAAAAAAAAAAAATAAAACATTTTATAATTTTAATTTTTTTTTAGACATGTCTAAAAAAAAAAAAACTTTTAAAAAAATTTTTTTAAAATCATATTTATAACTTTATAAAAACTTTCTCGTGCGCACGAGATACATGTCTAAAAAAATTTAAAAAATTCCCCCATGTCCCTTTAGGGGCCCGTAGACTTGTGACACTTTGATAAGTAGGTCCCTTTTGGGTCCGAAGAGTAAGAGTGTATAGTCAAGCTTCAGCTTGCAAAAGTGCAAACAGTCACTTTAAATTAGTGTTGCTTAAAAAAAACGTATCAATAGATGGATCTGAAGTTGTGAAAAGATGTCAAAGTGAAAATAATTATTTAATTTCCACGAAGGACCGGAACTCATTGTGGAAGCTCGAGAACTAGACAAAGAACCAAAGAAGGCAAAACAATGCTACACAGAGTGAAATAGAGGATCTTTGTTTGGAGTTCACACTCTTTCAATGCAGCACAAAGTAAAACAAAAATATTGTGCGACGTGACGGTCCGTGTTGTTGTGGCTGTTGAGGACGACACGACTACGAGGTCTCACATGTGGGTCACTGGCGCCGAGGATCCTTCCCAGAATTCATGGCTGCCAGGGATTAGGACTGGAGCCAGTTGGCGGGTGAGGAGACACAGGAGTTAATCCTCAACACTCACACAAACATGTCAACAAAGACCTCAGCCAGGGGGGTTACTTTTGTTTATTTGTGTGTCCAAGAATACCGCAAATCATCCAATTCACCACACGTCTCTTATTGGATCCTTTTTACCGCCATCTAGTGGCTACGTTTATAACACAAGTAAGATGTGTACACAGTATTTGTTTAGCAATGTGATTTTTTTAACTTACTTGATAACAAATTCATAAAATCACACCTTGTTTCAAAGTTTTTGGAACAAAAATAAGTCCCAAAACATCACAACTTTGGACATTTTAGTCCCCAAAACTCACTTTTTGAACGACTGGTTTATGACTCGCACGTTTTTTGGATAAAACAAATGTGTGTAAATATTTCCTGTGAGATGTTTGAGACTGGCTTTGGTTTTATCCACTTTATGTGAGCAGTACTGGGGGCGCCACAAGAGGGCGCAAAATGAGCGCTGAGCATAAAAATGTATTTGTATTTTTCCCCCCTAATCCATTGGGCGCGTTTTAGAGAATATCTGCAATTGTCCCGAGCTACAACTGCCCCTGACGGATCAGGAATGCTAAAATAACCACCGATATTTTGATTTTTTCGGGAGTGAAATTGTTCTATACATTAGTATTTGATTATAAATATTATGTGTGATTTTTGAAAATAAAAAAATAAAATAAATTATGTATTTTTTTATTTTAAATTGAACAAAATTTGAATTTAAATTTCAAATTTCAAATTTCAAATTTTAAATTTTAAATTTTAAATTTTAAATTAATATTGATTCTATGGTTACTACCAAGATTTATATATTTTTTTAGGGGATTGGGATTGTTTTATACAGTAGTATATTATAAATATTGTGATTTTTGTGAATAAAATTAAATATATATATATTTTTTAATTTTAAATTAAACATAAAAAAATAACATTAAAAATTAAAATTTTTAATTACACATTTTAATTTTAAAATTAAGAATTAAAAATTAAACATTAAAAATTCACAAAATTTAAAATTTAAAATTTTAATTTTAAATAAAAAGATTACAAAAATAAAAAAAATAAAAAATACATTTAAAATAAAAAATAAATATGTATTTTTTATTTTAAATTAAACAATTTGAATTTAAATTTTAAATTTTACATTTTACATTTTAAATTAAAATTAATTATATGGTTACTACCAAGATTTAGATTTTTTTAGGGAATTGGGATTGTTTTATACAGTAGTATTTTATTATAAATATGTGGGATTTTTGTGAATACAATTAAATATATGTATTTTTTATTTTAAATTAAACATAAAAAAATCACATTAAAAATTTGAATTTTAAATTAC
Source organism: Entelurus aequoreus (assembly GCF_033978785.1). Lineage (NCBI taxonomy): Eukaryota > Metazoa > Chordata > Actinopteri > Syngnathiformes > Syngnathidae > Entelurus > Entelurus aequoreus. The sequence continues at coordinate 14,397,586 of NC_084735.1, read as the reverse complement.
ACATTTTAATTTTACAAATAAAAATTAAACATTACAAATTCAAAATGTAATTTTTTTTATTTTAAATTTTAAATTTTAAATTAATGCTGTGAAATTAAAAATACAATTAAAATTAAGAATAAAAAATTCAATTTTTTATTAAAAATAAAATGTGTGTTTTTTTATTTTAAATTGAACAATTTGAATTTAAATCTTAAATTTAAAATTTTTTATTAAAATTAATTCTATGGTTACTACCAAGATTTAGATTTTTTTTTAGGGGATTAGGATTGTTTTATACAGTAGTATTTTATTATAAATATTATGTGTGATTTTTGTAAATAAAATTAAATATATGTATTTTTTATTTTAAATTAAACATTAAAATTTTTTATTAAAAATGATACATTTTAATTTTAAAATTAAGAATTAAAAATTTACATTTTAAAATTAAAAATTAAAATGTAAATTAATTCTTTGAAATTAAAAATACAAAATAATAAAAATTTGAATTAAAAATTAAAATGTATGATAATAAAAATAAAATAATGCTAAGATTACTACCAAGATTTTGATTCTTTCCAGTTAAGTGTGGAGGATCAGTGAGAAAAAAAAACAGTTTATTTCAAGACAGGCCGTAATCTGTCCAACAGAAATATTTAAATTTAAATTTAAATTTAAATTATGAATAAAAAATTAAACATTAAAAATTTAAAATACAAAAATGAAAATTAATGATAATAAAAATAAAACAATGCTAAAATTACTACCAAGATTTTGATTGTGTCCAGTTAAGTGTGGAGGATCATTGAGAGAAAAACTGTTTATTTCAATCCTGCCAGTAATCTGTCCAACACAAATACGGCGAGCCGGGTGTCAATCCGGGTCGTCCAGCAGCGGTAATCTGGCCTCGCCCACACGGGCCGGGGGCCAAATTGTGTCGTGGGTCGAAAACCTCCCTGGAGTTGCCTTGGCGACAGGACTCACATGCTCCCCGGCGTTATCAGTTGGAAACCCGTTGACCGCGACAAGGCGGGTCAAGTGCAGGCAAGAATTGGCACTTTTCAGTTTTTGAAGAATGTGCGACCACAGAAATGCAAAGAGTCGCTGCAAGACTCACATGACCACACGATACGGCTTCTAACACGCATTCCCACACAGCTGGTGTGTGTACTGTGTGGAAAAGCGTGTTGGTTTCGCCTCTTTTCCAACCCTTTGATCTTTGGACACGCATATTAGACTTAGACTTCCTTTTATTGTCATTCAAATTTGAACTTTACAGCACAGATAAGTACAAAATTTCGTTACCTAAGCTAATGGTAGTGCAGGATAAAAAAGCAATAAGGTGCATATATAAATAAATAAATATATATAAATAATATATACATGTATATATAAAATTAATATATATAAATAAATAAATAGATTACTGTTACTACTATTGTGACTCTGCATAAAAAACATCCAAAATGGTATCATTTTGTAGTGGTGTCCCGATACCATTTCACTTCCAACACCATACCAATATTAAAGCTTCGATATTGATCCGATACAATAGGTACGAATGGTAGGTTGGGATGAAATTTGAACCGATACGGTACCAATTGCTGGTGCCTGGGAATCAATAACAAGTCCCAATTTTCGTCACTTTTGTGTGTGCTAAATAGGTTAAGATCATAAGTTGAATGATGCGAACACGTTTGATACTGGATACTTTCTAATACTTCCTTAGAGACTTTGTATGTGTAAGTAATATGCGACTATAATACTTGTTTATATTGACAAATGTGCTGTTTATTTGTTCAATGATTAGTACGTACGTCTAGCTTGAGTGCTATTGTGTGCTTAGCTGCTACTAGTAGCATGTTAAACTTTTGTAAATGACTAAAATAGATAAATAGTGTGCTTGTTGGAGGACATTTAGATGCTAACTGGCCGTCCAGCTTTGCACAAGTAAACACGACTGCTTGTATCGGACATTTTCCATGCAAAATGATATCATCCGATACTTTTTAGGGGGAGTGAGACGTTTTTTTTAAATCAACAAAATAAAAAGGTTTTTAACGCAAAATTAAAAATTAAATATTGATTAAAAATTAACTTCTATATTTTTAAATCATTAAAAAAAAAGGTTTTTTTTGCATAAAATGCATTTTATTTACAAGCGTTTTCCATGACACTTGAGAAATAATGACTAAAATAAAATATTCAAAATAAACTTTAAAAAAAATATATAAATATTGATTACAATTAACAATATAATAATAATAAAAATCATAACAAAATAAAAATGTGTTTTACACAAAATACAAAAATAAATATTCATTAAAAATAAGTTCTATATTTTTAAATCATTAAAAAAAAGTTTTTTTTTGCATAAAATGCATTTTATTTACAGGAGTTTTCCATGACACTTGAGAAATAATGACTAAAATAAAACATTCAAAATAAACTTTAAAAAATATATATAAATATTGATTACAATTAACAATATAATGATAAATTATTTTCTACCTTCAAGGTACTCAAAGCACTTTGACAGTATTTCCACATTCACCCATTCACACACACATTCACACACTGATGGAGGGAGCTGCCATGCAAGGCGCTAACCAGCAGCCATCAGGGGCAAAGGGTGAAGTGTCTTGCTCAAGGACACAACAGACGTGACTAGGATGGTAGAAGGTGGGGATTGAACCCCAGTAACCAGCAACCCTCCGATTGCTGGCACGGCCACTCTACCAACTTCGCCACGCTGTCCCTGTAAATAAAATGGTGTATAAGAATAAAAAAATCATAACAAAATAAAAATGTGTTTTACGCAAAATACAAAAATAAATATTCATTAAAAATAACTTTTATTTTTTTAGAATAATAAAAAAAAAAATTGGTTTTATGCATAAAATGCATTTTATTTACAGGCGTTTTCCAATAATGCATAAAATACAATATTTAAAATAAACTTCAAAAATATATAAATAAGATTAGAATAAAAAATACAATTTTAAAATCATAAAATAAAAATGTGTTTTATGCAAAAAAAATAAAATAAATAATGATGGAAAATGAACTTCTATTTTTTTAAATCATTAAAAAAAAAGTTTTTTGCATAAAATGCATTTTATTTACAGGAGTTTTCCATGACACTTGAGAAATGACTAAAATAAAATATTCAAAATAAACATAAAAAAATATATATAATATTGATTACAATTAACAATATTTTTTTAAATGAACAAAATAGGTTTTTTACGCAAAAGTAAAAAAATTAATGATTAAAAATAAATTATTTTTTTACAAGTTTTCACATAAAATACATTTTATTTACAAGTTTTCCATGACATTTGAAAAATGACTGAAATAAAATATTTAAAATAAACTTTAAAAAATATATATAAATATTGATTAGAATTAATAATTTTTTTTCAAAATAACTACAGTAAATGTTTTTTACGCAAAATAAAAAAATTTAATATGAAAAAAAACTTCCATTTTTCATTTAAATTTTTTTTTTTTTCCGCACAAAATGCATTTTATTTACAGGCGTTTTCCATGACAGTTGAGAAATAATGAGTAAAATTAAATATTTAAAATAAACTTAAAAAATATATAAATATTGATTACAATTTTTTTTTTAATCAACATAAATTTAATATTGATTAAAAATAACTTCTATTTTTTAAATCATAAAAAAAATGGTTTTCACATAAAATACATTTGATTTACAAGTTTTCCATGACACTTGAAAAATGACTGAAATAAAATATTTAAAATGAACTTTAAAAAAAATATATAAATATTGATTAGAATTAATCAAATTTAAAAAAAATCATAAAATATACATGGTTTTTTACGCAAAATAAAAAATGTATTATGAAAAAAAACTTCCATTTTTCATTAAAAAAAATAAAATTGGTTTTTGCATAAAATGCATTTTATTTACAGGCGTTTTCCATGACAGTTGAGAAATAATAACTAAAATAAAATATTTGAAAGAAAAAAGTTGAACATTGAAATTCAGATTAAAATATATATAAATATATATTTGATTATAACCAAATACAAATCTGTGTCACACACATTTCCATGGAAATCCTTTTTTTAAACATTTAACTTCTCAAAGCCGTGAATAGTTATTTAGAGGAGGAATGTTTGTGCGACTAGACTGAGTTAATGTTCCTCAGGAGCGGATGTGATGAAGTGAATGGTTGACTTGAGGAGCTGAACAAACATTTATTTTGGTAACAACAATCCAGAAGGAAAAGGGGCGGAGCCTGCAACGATAAATAGAAAAATAGTGCAGGTCTGCTTGTGAGCACAAAAACACGTCCTGCATCTTCAACATGAAACATAGAAAAGTGCAACTTGGACTTGGAAAAAAAAAAAAAAAAAGGGGCGTGGTCACAAACGGAAGCGGCGGGCATCATGGGCGAAGGCGGCGTAAGGATGGTGACTGTTGTTGAGGTACGGACCGCCTCCCGGTCTGGGGTACGGCGGGAAGACCGGCTGGGCTGGCGTCCTCCAGTTGTCCCTGGTGCTGCCCCCTGCTGGACTTCCTGTGAAGGAGCGCTCCTCGGGGTCCCTCCTCTGGGGCCGCGCGGGGGCGGGGGCGGGGCTGTCCCGCTTCAGGAGGGACTCGATGGAGAACGGGCTGCTGAACTTGACCTCGCAGCTGATCTGGACCGAGTCGCGGGGGCTCTTCTCGGGGGGCCGGGGGACATTCTCCGCGTTCCGCCCCCCGGGGGCCAGCTCCGGGAAGAAGTCCAGGAGGTTCTTAAAGTGACGGCGCACCATTTTACCGCTGATCTGACCCAGGTCCAGCTTCCAGAAATTTCTCCTGCTGTCCACAGAGTTGGGGTCCATTGGAATCTGAGGGAGGGGGACAACAGATGTTGACAAGCTCGGGGGGTTGCCTACAGCCAACATACCTAATAGTCATCTACAGCAGCCACACCTTTTCCAATATCAACATAACACAAAGAATGTCTGCATACGATACCGGTCTGATCTCAGCAAAAAAACAAGTATCGGTCTGATATCAGCAAAAAAACAAGTATCGGTCTGATATCAGCAAAAATAACAAGTATTAGCTGATATAAGCAAAAAACAAGTATCGGTCTGATATCAGCAAAAAAACAAGTATCGGTCTGATATCAGCAAAAAAAACAAGTATTAGCTGATATCAGCAAAAAACAAGTATCGTCTGTTATCAGCCAAAAAAAACAAGTATCGGTCTGATATTAGCAAAAAAAGTATTAGCTGATATCAGAAAAAACAAGTATCGGTCTGATATTAGCAAAAAAAACAAGTATCCGTCTGATATCATTAAAAAAAAAGAAGTATCGGTCGATATTAGGAAAGAAACAAGTGTCGGTCTGATATTAGCAAAAAAACAAGTATTGATCTGATATTAGCAAAAAAACAAGTATCGGTCTGATATTAGCAAAAAAACAAGTATCGGTCTAATATTAGCAAAAAAACAAGTATCGGTCTGATATTAGCAAAGAAACAAGTGTCCGTCTGATATTAGCAAAAAAACAAGTATTGGTCTGATATTAGCGAAAAAAACAAGTGTTGGTCTAATATCAGCAAAATAACAAGTATCAGTCTGATATTAGCAAAAAAACAAGTATTCGTCTGATATCAGCCAAAAAAACAAGTATCGGTCTGATATTAGCAAATAAACAAGTATTGTCTGATATCAGAGAAAAAAAACACGTATTGGTCTGATATTAGCAAAAAAAACAAGTATCGGTCTGATATTAGCAAAAAACAAGTATCGGTCTGATATTAGCAGAAAAACAAGTATCGGTCTGATATCAGCAAATAAACAAGTATCTGTCTGATATCAGCCAAAAAAACAAGTATCGGTCTGATATCAGCAAAGAAACAAGTATCGGTCTGATATCAGCAGAAAAAACAAGTATCGGTCTGTTATCATAAAAAAAACAAGTATAGGTCTGATATCAGCAAAGAAACAAGTGTCGGTCTGATATCAGCCAAATAAACAAGTGTCGGTCTGATATTAGCAAAAAAACAAGTGTCGGTCTGATATCATAAAAAAAACAAGTATCGGTCTGATATCAGCAAAGAAACAAGTGTCGGTCTGATATCAGCCAAATAAACAAGTGTCGGTCTGATATTAGCAAAAAAACAAGTGTCGGTCTGATATTAGCAAAAAAACAAGTATCGGTCTGATATTAGCAAAAAAAACAAGTATCGGTCTGATATCAGCAAATAAACAAGTATCCGTCTGATATCTGTCAAAAAACAAGTATCGGTCTGATATCAGCAAAGGAACAACTATTGGTCTGATATCAGCAAATAAACAAGTATCCGTCTGATATCAGCCAAAAAAACAGGTATCGGTCTGATATCAGCAAAGAAACAAGTATCCGTCTGATATCAGCCAAAAAAACAAGTATCGGTCTGATATCAGCAAAGAAACAAGCATTGGCTGATATCGACTTGCGTGTGAAATGTGCGATACGGCAGTCTACAGCCCAGTTAACATCTTAATGTCCTCCAACAAGCACACCATTTCTTCTATTCATTCCAAGTGGTCTGGAAAAGGGGAAACACGCTGGGCTACGAGGAGCTAGCAGCTACACCACAGCTAAGCACACAGTAGCACACCAGCTAGACGCACGTAATAATGAATCAAATAATATCACATTGGTCAATACAAACAAGTGTCCATTTATGCACACAATGTTTTCAGGTTTCAAAGGAATCCGGTAACAAACGTGTCCGCACGGGCTTAACTTAATGAAATATCATGGCTTGTGGGTATCGCAAATAAAATAAAAAAAATACCACAAAAATTAGGTTAGCGTTCCGATTCGGGTCTTACGCTGCCGATCATTCATGACTGATATCGCTACCAACACTGATACCATGTCTTAACTGTAACTTTTTTGACCGAGTAACAATATCAACACCATCATAGAACTATCTGATCAAAACAAAGCCAATAAGTAAACAACAACATCTACTCAACAACATGTATCGATGAAATACTGATACTACCCTTGGTATCGACGCCACCAGTTCATGGATGTATCCATCCTCCTGTTATATCGTACCCTCTCGAGACTCTTATTTTGTTAATATCCTGCTGCAGCTGCACTTTGACGCGCTCATTTCATCTCTTGTTTCAAGCTAGCTTAGCGGCTAGCTCACCTATCAGCATGCCTGCATGGGACGTTTGGCCTCGTCCTCCAGTGATAATGATACTTAAATACCAGGAAATGCAGTTTATTTAATTTATTAGCGCTAGTCAATGTTTTTCATGCTTATTTTTCGTGGTTCTGTTTGACTGTTTATGCTAATATTCCACCCTTCAAAATAAAAGCATGACCTGTGCGGTCCTTACCTTGACAAAACAATTGTTGATGGACAAACACACCCTGATGTTGTTGTCCACGGACTTCCTGTCTCCCGGTAGGAGCGGCGCCAGCCTGTCCATCAACTTCCCAGGCGGGAAAGGAGAAAAGGAAGTGAGCACAGAAAGTTTTGTCCTGAAAAAACAAAAGTTTTGTTCTTTTACCTGCGCAAAGGTGAGCATTTTGTCCGGCGCGGCCTGCAGGATGACGGCGATCCTGGCCAAGTTGGTGGTGCTCCTCTGAAACACGTCGCCCGGGGACTTGTCTCTGGTGGTCTGCATGGTGGACAGTCTGGACCCTCTCAGGTAGGCTGGGCTTTATAAGACCCGCCGGGACAAAAGGAGGGGTCTTAATAGAATAGAATGGAATAGAAAGTACTTTATTGATCCCTGGGGGAAATTCAGCAATGGGCAGCCATTCACACTCAAATGTGTCGTTAGTGCAGCTCATCAGCATGTCTTGGTGTTTTTTTTAAGTACACAACAAAAGCAAACCTGGTCCAAAATGTAGGTAAACACACTTTTTTGTAAGGTCCAATACAAGAGTTCCATTGAAAAAATGCCATTTTAAGATGAGAGGCCCGTTTGGTAAATATTGTTGTTATGTCGATGAATAAAGCCACCTAAATATTTGAAACAGCCTTCAGAATGATGCAGCTTAGAAGAAGCACCACAATAAACATTTTTAAATGATTATTTCACTCCTAGTGCCTGTCAAACTAACTAATATCCTCTTTTTAAAAACTAATATTGTCTTTTTAAAAATGGCCATTTTTGAATGGAACATTTGTATAGGATCGACTGCCTTTTAGACATTTTTATGAGGTCCAATACAAGAGTTCCATTGAAAAAATGCCCTTTTAAGATGAGAGGTACATATGGTAAATATTGTTGTTATGTCGATGAATAAAGCCTCCTAAATAATTGAAAAAAGCCTTCAGAATGATGCAGCTGAGAAGAAGCACAAACAATAAACATTTTAAAATGTTTATCTCTTTCTTAGTGCCCGTCAAACTAACTAATATTGTCTTTTTAAAAATGGCCATTTTTGAATGGAACATTTGTATAGGATCGACTGCCTTTTAGAAATTTTTATGAGGTCCAATACAAGAGTTCCATTGAAAAAATGCCATTTTAAAATGAGAGGTACATATGGTAAATATTATTATGTTGATGAATAAAGCCACCTAAATAATTGAAACAGCCTTCAGAATGATGCAGCTGAGAAGAAGCACCACAATAAACATTTTTAAATGAATATTTCACTCCTAGTGTCCGTCAAACTAACTAATACCCTCTTTTTAAAAATGGCCATTTTTGAATGGAACATTTGTATAGGATCGCCTGCCTTTTAGACATTTTTATGACGTCCAATACAAGAGTTCCATCGAAAAAACGCCATTTTAAGATGAGAGGCCCGTTTGGTAAATATTGTTGTTATGTCGATGAATAAAGCCTCCTAAATTTTTGAAACAGCCTTCAGAATGATGCAGCTGAGAAGAAGCACAAAAAATAAACATTTTAAAATGTTTATCTCTTTCTTAGTGCCCGTCAAACTAACTAATATTGTCTTTTTAAAAATGGCCATTTTTGAATGGAACATTTGTATAGGATCGACTGCCTTTTAGAAATTTTTATGAGGTCCAATACAAGAGTTCCATTGAAAAAATGCCATTTTAAAATGAGAGGTACATATGGTAAATATTATTATGTCGATGAATAAAGCCACCTAAATAATTGAAACAGCCTTCAGAATGATGCAGCTGAGAAGAAGCACCACAATAAACATTTTTAAATGAATATTTCACTCCTAGTGTCCGTCAAACTAACTAATACCCTCTTTTTAAAAATGGCCATTTTTGAATGGAACATTTGTATAGGATCGCCTGCCTTTTAGACATTTTTATGACGTCCAATACAAGAGTTCCATCGAAAAAACGCCATTTTAAGATGAGAGGCCCGTTTGGTAAATATTGTTGTTATGTCGATGAATAAAGCCTCCTAAATTTTTGAAACAGCCTTCAGAATGATGCAGCTTAGAAGAAGCACAAAAAATAAACATTTTAAAATGTTTATCTCTTTCTTAGTGCCCGTCAAACTAACTAATATTGTCTTTTTAAAAATGGCCATTTTTGAATGGAACATTTGTATAGGATCGACTGCCTTTTAGAAATTTTTATGAGGTCCAATACAAGAGTTCCATTGAAAAAATGCCATTTTAAAATGAGAGGTACATATGGTAAATATTGTTGTTATGTCAATGAATAAAGCCTCCTAAATTTTTGAAACAGCCTTCAGAATGATGCAGCTGAGAAGAAGCACAAACAATAAACATTTAAAATGTTTCTCTTTCTTAGTGCCCGTCAAACTCACTAATATTGTCTTTTTAAAAATGCCCATTTTTGAATGGAACATTTGTATAGGATCGCCTGCCTTTTTGACATTTTTATGAGGTCCAATACAAGAGTTCCATTGAAAAAATACCATTTTAAAATGAGAGGTACATATGGTAAATATTGTTGTTATGTTGATGAATAAAGCCACCTAAATAATTGAAACAGCCTTCAGAATGATGCAGCTGAGAAGAAGCACCACAATAAACATTTTTAAATGAATATTTCACTCCTAGTGTCCGTCAAACTAACTAATACCCTCTTTTTAAAAATGGCCATTTTTGAATGGAACATTTGTATAGGATCGCCTGCCTTTTAGACATTTTTATGAGGTCCAATACAAGAGTTCCATCGAAAAAACGCCATTTTAAGATGAGAGGCCCGTTTGGTAAATATTGTTGTTATGTCGATGAATAAAGCCTCCTAAATAATTGAAAAAAGCCTTCAGAATGATGCAGCTGAGAAGAAGCACAAACAATAAACATTTTAAAATGTTTATCTCTTTCTTAGTGCCCGTCAAACTAACTAATATTGTCTTTTTAAAAATGGCCATTTTTGAATGGAACATTTGTATAGGATCGACTGCCTTTTAGAAATTTTTATGAGGTCCAATACAAGAGTCCCATTGAAAAAATGCCATTTTAAAATGAGAGGTACATATGGTAAATATTGTTGTTATGTCGATGAATAAAGCCACCTAAATATTTGAAACAGCCTTCAGAATGATGCAGCTTAGAAGAAGCACAAACAATAAACATTTTAAAATGTTTATCTCTTTCTTAGTGCCCGTCAAACTAACTAATATTGTCTTTTTAAAAATGGCCATTTTTGAATGGAACATTTGTATAGGATCGCCTGCCTTTTTGACATTTTTATGAGGTCCAATACAAGAGTTCCATTGAAAAAATGCCATTTTAAGATGAGAGGCACGTTTGGTAAATATTGTTGTTATGTCGATGAATAAAGCCACCTAAATATTTGAAACAGCCTTCAGAATGATGCCGCTTAGAATAAGCACCACAATAAACATTTTTAAATGATTATCTATCTCCTAGTGCCCGTCAAACTAACTAATAATGTATTTTTAAAAATGGCCATTTTTGAATGGAACATTTGTATAGGATCGACTGCCTTTTAGAAATTTTTATGAGGTCCAATACAAGAGTTCCATTGAAAAAATGCCATTTTAAAATGAGAGGTACATATGGTAAATATTGTTGTTATGTCAATGAATAAAGCCTCCTAAATTTTTGAAACAGCCTTCAGAATGATGCAGCTGAGAAGAAGCACAAACAATAAACATTTAAAATGTTTCTCTTTCTTAGTGCCCGTCAAACTCACTAATATTGTCTTTTTAAAAATGCCCATTTTTGAATGGAACATTTGTATAGGATCGCCTGCCTTTTTGACATTTTTATGAGGTCCAATACAAGAGTTCCATTGAAAAAATACCATTTTAAAATGAGAGGTACATATGGTAAATATTGTTGTTATGTTGATGAATAAAGCCACCTAAATAATTGAAACAGCCTTCAGAATGATGCAGCTGAGAAGAAGCACCACAATAAACATTTTTAAATGAATATTTCACTCCTAGTGTCCGTCAAACTAACTAATACCCTCTTTTTAAAAATGGCCATTTTTTAATGGAACATTTGTATAGGATCGCCTGCCTTTTAGACATTTTTATGAGGTCCAATACAAGAGTTCCATCGAAAAAACGCCATTTTAAGATGAGAGGCCCGTTTGGTAAATATTGTTGTTATGTCGATGAATAAAGCCTCCTAAATTTTTGAAACAGCCTTCAGAATGATGCAGCTTAGAAGAAGCACAAACAATAAACATTTTAAAATGTTTATCTCTTTCTTAGTGCCCGTCAAACTCACTAATATTGTCTTTTTAAAAATGCCCATTTTTGAATGGAACATTTGTATAGGATCGCCTGCCTTTTTGACATTTTTATGAGGTCCAATACAAGAGTTCCATTGAAAAAATACCATTTTAAAATGAGAGGTACATATGGTAAATATTGTTGTTATGTTGATGAATAAAGCCACCTAAATAATTGAAACAGCCTTCAGAATGATGCAGCTGAGAAGAAGCACCACAATAAACATTTTAAAAGGAATATTTCACTCCTAGTGTCCGTCAAACTAACTAATACCCTCTTTTTAAAAATGGCCATTTTTGAATGGAACATTTGTATAGGATCGCCTGCCTTTTAGACATTTTTATGAGGTCCAATACAAGAGTTCCATCGAAAAAATGCCATTTTAAGATGAGAGGCCCGTTTGGTAAATATTGTTGTTATGTCGATGAATAAAGCCTCCTAAATTTTTGAAACAGCCTTCAGAATGATGCAGCTTAGAAGAAGCACAAAAAATAAACATTTTAAAATGTTTATCTCTTTCTTAGTGCCCGTCAAACTAACTAATATTGTCTTTTTAAAAATGGCCATTTTTGAATGGAACATTTGTATAGGATCGACTGCCTTTTAGAAATTTTTATGAGGTCCAACACAAGAGTTCCATTGAAAAAATGCCATTTTAAAATGAGAGGTACATATGGTAAATATTATTATGTCGATGAATAAAGCCACCTAAATAATTGAAACAGCCTTCAGAATGATGCAGCTTAGAAGAAGCACAAACAATAAACATTTTAAAAATGATTATTTCCCTCCTAGTGCCCGTCAAACTAACTAATACCCTCTTTTTAAAAATGGCCATTTTTGAATGGAACATTTGTATAGGATCGCCTGCCTTTTAGACATGTTTACAAGGTCCAATATAAGAGTTCCATTGAAAAAATGCCATTTTAAGATGAGAGGCACGTTTGGTAAATATTGTTGTTGTGTCGATGAATAAAGCCACCTAAATATTTGAAACAGCCTTCAGAATGATGCAGCTTAGAAGAAGCACAAACAATAAACATTTTAAAATGTTTATCTCTTTCTTAGTGCCCGTCAAACTCACTAATATTGTCTTTTTAAAAATGCCCATTTTTGAATGGAACATTTGTATAGGATCGCCTGCCTTTTTGACATTTTTATGAGGTCCAATACAAGAGTTCCATTGAAAAAATACCATTTTAAAATGAGAGGTACATATGGTAAATATTGTTGTTATGTTGATGAATAAAGCCACCTAAATAATTGAAACAGCCTTCAGAATGATGCAGCTGAGAAGAAGCACCACAATAAACATTTTTAAATGAATATTTCACTCCTAGTGTCCGTCAAACTAACTAATACCCTCTTTTTAAAAATGGCCATTTTTGAATGGAACATTTGTATAGGATCGCCTGCCTTTTAGACATTTTTATGAGGTCCAATACAAGAGTTCCATCGAAAAAACGCCATTTTAAGATGAGAGGCCCGTTTGGTAAATATTGTTGTTATGTCGATGAATAAAGCCTCCTAAATAATTGAAAAAAGCCTTCAGAATGATGCAGCTGAGAAGAAGCACAAACAATAAACATTTTAAAATGTTTATCTCTTTCTTAGTGTCCGTCAAACTAACTAATACCCTCTTTTTAAAAATGGCCATTTTTGAATGGAACATTTGTATAGGATCGCCTGCCTTTTAGACATTTTTATGAGGTCCAATACAAGAGTTCCATCGAAAAAACGCCATTTTAAGATGAGAGGCCCGTTTGGTAAATATTGTTGTTATGTCGATGAATAAAGCCTCCTAAATAATTGAAAAAAGCCTTCAGAATGATGCAGCTGAGAAGAAGCACAAACAATAAACATTTTAAAATGTTTATCTCTTTCTTAGTGCCCGTCAAACTAACTAATATTGTCTTTTTAAAAATGGCCATTTTTGAATGGAACATTTGTATAGGATCGCCTGCCTTTTTGACATTTTTATGAGGTCCAATACAAGAGTTCCATTGAAAAAATGCCATTTTAAGATGAGAGGCACGTTTGGTAAATATTGTTGTTATGTCGATGAATAAAGCCACCTAAATATTTGAAACAGCCTTCAGAATGATGCAGCTTAGAAGAAGCACAAACAATAAACATTTTAAAATGTTTATCTCTTTCTTAGTGCCCGTCAAACTAACTAATATTGTCTTTTTAAAAATGGCCATTTTTGAATGGAACATTTGTATAGGATCGACTGCATTTTATACATTTTTATGAGGTCCAATACAAGAGTTCCATTGAAAAAATGCCATTTTAAAATGAGAGGTACATATGGTAAATATTGTTGTTATGTTGATGAATAAAGCCACCTAAATAATTGAAACAGCCTTCAGAATGATGCAGCTTAGAAGAAGCACAAACAATAAACATTTTTAAATGAATATTTCACTCCTAGTGTCCGTCAAACTAACTAATACCCTCTTTTTAAAAATGGCCATTTTTGAATGGAACATTTGTATAGGATCGCCTGCCTTTTAGACATTTTTATGAGGTCCAATACAAGAGTTCCATCGAAAAAACGCCATTTTAAGATGAGAGGCCCGTTTGGTAAATATTGTTGTTATGTCGATGAATAAAGCCTCCTAAATTTTTGAAACAGCCTTCAGAATGATGCAGCTGAGAAGAAGCACAAACAATAAACATTTTAAAATGTTTATCTCTTTCTTAGTGCCCGTCAAACTAACTAATATTGTCTTTTTAAAAATGGCCATTTTTGAATGGAACATTTGTATAGGATCGACTGCCTTTTAGAAATTTTTATGAGGTCCAATACAAGAGTCCCATTGAAAAAATGCCATTTTAAAATGAGAGGTACAGATGGTAAATATTGTTGTTATGTCGATGAATAAAGCCTCCTAAATTTTTGAAACAGCCTTCAGAATGATGCAGCTGAGAAGAAGCACAAACAATAAACATTTTAAAATGTTTATCTCTTTCTTAGTGCCCGTCAAACTAACTAATATTGTCTTTTTAAAAATGGCCATTTTTGAATGGAACATTTGTATAGGATCGCCTGCCTTTTAGACATTTTTATGAGGTCCAATACAAGAGTTCCATTGAAAAAATGCCATTTTAAGATGAGAGGCACGTTTGGTAAATATTGTTGTTATGTTGATGAATAAAGCCACCTAAATATTTGAAACAGCCTTCAGAATGATGCAGCTTAGAAGAAGCACCACAATAAACATTTTTAAATGATTACCGTAATTTCCGGACTATAAGCCGCTACTTTTTCCCCTCGTTCTGGTCCCTGCGGCTTATACAAGGGTGCGGCTTATATATGGAGCAATCTGTATTTTCCCCTAAATTTAGCTGGTGCGGCTTATAGTCAGGTGCGGCTTATAGTCCGGAAATTACGGTATCTATCTCCTAGTGCCCGTCAAACTAACTAATAATGTATTTTTAAAAATGGCCATTTTTGAATGGAACGTTTGTATAGGATCGACTGCCTTTTTGACATTGAACCACATTTGACAACACTCACCGGCAGAAGATGACTTGACAACAAATACACCGTCAGGCTGATTGCAAAATAACCCTCAGGTGTGCGTTTCCATCTACCTGTTGCAACCTGCCGCTGTTTCTTTGGTGGGGAGAGCGGACATTCCTGATGAGCCATCTCATCGCGCCGCAAGCGTTTGCACGTCAAAGCCGACGCTCGTCGGCGTTCGCATCCCTGCTGATCCCCGTTCCTTTGTGCGGCGTGCAGGAAAGCGCGTTAAAAACACAAAACAGGTCGTACAAAACAAGGCAACGACGGAGCAGAGCTGCAGCTCTCATTTGCATGCAAAGGTGGAGAAACTGGCTTTACTTTTCATTTATGCTGTATTTTACATCCTCATAATATGCTTTTATACAGAATTTTAAACATTAATATACGTTGTAAGGACTAGCTTTATTATTTATATTTCAAAATAATTCTATCTGTAATAATAATGTGGGGTTAAATTTGACAGAAAAAGTATTAAAAAACATTTTAAAATACAGTTGTTGTTTTTTAGTACTACTTTCATATCCAATTATACATGGAATGATAATGCCCAATTAGAAGTGACAGGAAAAAAATTAATACTACAATTTGTTTTTCTTTTTGCCTATTTTTGCCGTATTAAATGTTTTTAATGTGTTATTATTTCAGTGAAATAACAAAATAACAAAATTATAAATAAACAAATATATATATATATATATATATATATATATATATATATATATATATATATATATATATATATATATATATATATATATATATATATATATATACATATATATACATACATATTTACTAGTACTTTAATGAAGTTTTAATAATTTTATAAGTAATAATGTTGGATTAAATTTCATAGAAAAAGAATATTACAAATATTTAAAAAAATAATAAAAAACTATTTTGCAATATAAGATGTATATTTAAGGTGTTTATAGTAAAGTATTTTTTTATATATATATTTTATGAGTACTTTCGTGGAGTTTAGTAAAATAATTGTTAAGTAATAACGTTGGATTAAATATAGAAGAAAAAGAATATTAAAAAATAATATAACATATTGATATATATTTATACATATTAAATATGTATATTTAAGGTGTTTATATTTCAGTGAACTAAAAAATGATATATATATATTGTATTTTTATTCTATTTTTTTAAACTAGTATTTTCATGGAGTTCAGTAAAAATTATTTTAGAAGTAATAATAATGTCGGATTACGTTTCACAGAAAAATATTAAAAACAATCCCAAAAAAATATTGCAATATAAAATGTGTATTTAAAGTTTTTTATTCAGTGAACTAAAAAAATGTGAAACAATTTCAATTTTTTTTTACAGTCACTTTCATGTAATTAAGTCAAATGAACCTCAGTAAAATAAGATTATGTGCAATAATAATGTTGGATTAAATTTGACAGGAAAACATTCATATTAAAAAATAAAAAATAAATCCCCCTAGTTTTTCCTAATATGTTTGTTTTTAAGCAAACTAAAAAATAAATTGCCAATATAAATATATTTTACTGTTATTATTATTTGAAATGTAATTATGATATATACGGTATTGTAAATATAATAACATATATGTTTTTTTAAGTACTGTATTTAAAAAAATACACATACTTTCGTGGAGTTCAGTAAAGTAATTTTACATGTAATAATCTGACGGAAATATATGTATATATATATATATATATATATATATATATATATATATATATATATATATATATATATATATATATATATATATATATATATATATATATGTATATATATATATATATATATATATATATATATATATGTATATATATATATATATGTATATATAAAACATACATACATGTATGTATGTATGTACGTACATATATATATATACATATATATATATATATATGTATTTTTTAACACAATTTTACACTTGATAAATAATTAACCAAATAAAATATATAAAATATGTTTTAATATTGGTTGAAATGAACAATACATAAGTCTTTACATTTTTGATTAAAAATTACAATAAATCCTAAACAAAAAAAATCTGTAGTGTATTCAGGTGTTTTCCATGACACTTGAGAAATAATGAATAAAATAAACTTTTCATAAAAATATATATATTGATTAGAATTAACAATATTTGTATTTTTTAATTGTTTAAAACCTAAATAATAATGGATACAATAAAATATTCAAAATAAAAATACCAATATATATATATATATATATATATATATATATATATATATATATTTTTTTAAACAGTATTAAAAAAGTCATCTAGTTTTGCACTATAAAATATATTTTTAAGGTGTTTATTTTTCACTATAATAAAATACAATTGCCAGTTTTACATTTTTTTAAAAATATATTTAGTTATGATTATATATATATATATATATATATATATATATATATATATATATATATATATATATATATATATATATATATATATTTTAAAGTAATGCACTTAAAAAACTACTAATACTGTCATGGAGTTCAGTAAAATAAAGTTCAACAATATCATTGCGAGTCCATTACTATGACATCAGAATAAAGGATAAATTTGATGCACTTATTTGTGATGACTGTAAATATTGTATTGGTAGTTGTTTTTTTTAATATATATATTTGCAGTTTTACATGCAGTGCAATGTAAACAAGCGTACTGTGTGTGTATTTACCGTAATCTTCTGTCTGCAGCTCTGATGAGGTGCAAACTGCCGCGATGCTTTCCTCCTTTCTTTCAAAGACGTTTGTTGTCATCGAGCGCCGCAGGTCGTCATCACATTCCAGCGGCCGTTACCTCCTTTAACGCGCCCTTTGTTCGCGCTAATGGGTTTCTTTCTGCAAAGGAACGAGCCGCTGAGATGAAAACACTACGATGGCGATCGTGCAGCAACGTCCAAACACTATGAAACAGATACCACAAGAAAATGATACAAGATAGAAATGCTCATCTTAGAGTAGTGTAGTTCTGGCGCCCCTTCGTTTTCCGTCAACTTGCAGCATTTCTCTCATGCAGTTGTTTTGTTGGCATTTGCAACATTTTTATTTTGCATTAGCTTTTTTTAATCTTGCAGATTGTTTCAATTTGTAGCATTTCCCTGTTTCGTTTGTTTTATGGTATTTTGCTGCACGTTGGAGAAAACTGCACGATAAAACAATGTTCACTCTGTGTTACATTTACCGCATTATTAAGGAATTAAAGGAGTTGTTTAAGTCACGCTGACTTCAACTAATTATATCCGTTTCAGTACTTTTTTTTCCATGACATCTAATAAATAATGGACACAACAAATTATTTAAAAATTTGTTGTTTTTCTTATTACAATTGACAATGTATATATTTTTAAAATCATAACAAAATAAAAATGTGTTTTATACAAAATAAAAAATCAAATATTGATTAAAATTAACAATATACATTTTAAAAAATCATAACAAAATAATATGTTTTACGCTGTGTTTTAAGATAAATAATTAATACAATTAAAATATTTAAAATATTTTTTAATATTGGTTATAATTAACACTAAATATTTTTTAAACATTTTTGAAATTTTTAAAATGACAATAAATCATAACAAAAAAAATCTGTAGTGCATTCAGGCGTTTTCCATGACACTTCAAAAATAATGAATAAAATAAACTTTTTATAAATATAAAAATATTGATTACGATTAACATTATTGGTATTTTTTAAAAATGTTTAACACCTAAATAACAATGTATATAATAAAATATTTAAAATCAAATCAAAAATATTGATTAAAAATGTTTTTTATATATATATATATTGGTAGTTTTAATCAATATTTTATATTTTATTTTAAATATTTTATTATATACATTATTATTCAGGTGCTAAATAATAAAAAATACCAAAAATATTAATCGTAATCAATATTTATATATTTATAAAAAGTTGTATTTTATTCATTATTTTTGAAGTGTCATGGAAAACGCCTGAATGCACTACAGATTTTTTTTAGTAATGAATTATTGTCATTTTAAAAATAAAACAAATTTAAAAAATTTAAAAAACATTTAGTGTTAATTTTAACCAATACTAAAAAATATTTTAAATATTTTAATTCATATATATATATATATGAATAAAAATATTAAAATATTTGTAATATTTTAAGTCATATATATATATATGTATATGATTTAAAATATTAAAATTATAAAAAAGATTATATATATATATATAATATATATAATTTTTTAAAAATCAGAACAAAATAAAAATGTGTTTAACGCAAAATAAAACATTTAATACTGATTACAATTACCAATATATATATATATATATATATATATATATATATATATATATATATATATATATATATATATATATATATATATATATATATATATATATATATATATATATATATATATTTTTTTTTTCTTGAATCACAACAAAATAAAAATGTGTTTTACACATAAAATGCATTATATACAAGCTGCACCCCTTTAATGACACTTGATAAATAATGAATAAAATATTCAAAAATATTTTAATATCGGTTCAAATTAACAATAAATATTTATAAAATGTTTGATTAAAAATGACGAATCTTTTTAAATCATACCAAACAAAAAAATCAGTTTTACGCATATAATGCATTTAATTTACAGGAGTTTTCCACGACACTTGAGATGTGATAGAGTGTGAGCTCTCTCCCGCCCTCTGCTGTTGGTCAGCGACATTGCACAACATGGAGGTTTTCATCAACAGGTGGGTGCGCAAACGTCGATGCTTCACAGTTCAGTTTTAAACAAAGTTAAAAGGCTTTAGGGACTTAATGTTACTTTTTTACCAAATGTGATACATTTTCACTGAACTAATTACCAAATTAGACTTTTAAAAAGATCATTAACACCGGATTATCCTCGTAAAACAAGTAGACTTACTCACCTCTACGCATGCGCTGAGGAGTTTCATTTGTCTGGCAGTGGCGATGTTCAGTTTTAATCGAGTTGAAATGCCTAAGTAACTCAATGTTACTTCTTATAAAACGTGACACATTTTCAGTCAACTCTTACCAAATTAGACTTTTCAATATCTCATTGACACCGGCTTTAATGTCCTCGTTAGGCAAGTAGACCTAGTCAACTGTACGCATGCGCTCGAGAGTAATGTCGTCATCGTTCCGCGCCAGCAGATCAACAAATGTAAATAAATATTATTTGGCAGTGTCAATATGTTAATGAAATAATATTTCTAGGCAGAGATCAAATACAATGTATCCCAAAAGTAGAAATATGGAAAAAAGATAATTTATATTACACATGAAATGAAATTCTTCCTAAAGTTAAATAAATGCAATTTAAAATTATTAATAGAACATAGGCTACTTTATCCATATAGCCTTTATCTTTAGTCTGTCTTTATTGGATTCATTTCTCTTAGAGAAGCCAAATTATTAGGCTTTTTAAATTAGTTTTGTCTATTATTTTAACTTATATTTTCTTTAACAGGTTTTGTTTTTATGTGGATTGTATTTTATTTAGTTTTATATTGAAATGTAAATATCGCAATCGGTTGTTAATCATCAAATTGCATTGAAATTATTTATTTTGTTGGTTTTTTAGGAGTGTGCAGGATGTGTAACAACCACATTAAGGTATTTAAAAACAACAACAACTGTTTATTTATTTCTAACCCTCACAGTGTTATTAAACTGTAATTGTGTATTCATACATGGATTATTTAAAACAGCCGTGTCCAAAGTGTGGCCCGTGGCACGTTAAAAATAATGTAATAATAATTTCA
This sequence comes from Entelurus aequoreus, assembly GCF_033978785.1. Classification (NCBI taxonomy): domain Eukaryota; kingdom Metazoa; phylum Chordata; class Actinopteri; order Syngnathiformes; family Syngnathidae; genus Entelurus; species Entelurus aequoreus. The sequence continues at coordinate 14,376,610 of NC_084735.1, read as the reverse complement.
AAAAGTGAAGTAAAAAGGTGAAATGTAACAAGAAAAAGTAGCAATTTTGACCCTTATAACACAAAGCTGCCATGCAGGATGTTTTTTTCTCTTTAAATCTGTCATTGCTCAAAAAATGAAATGCGTTAAAAACAATGTTGTTATGAATTTTCGACCTATTTAAGGCTCCAATCACTTCACATCAAATATTCCACTTTGAAATATTTCCAGAGAAAAATATTGCATATTTTGTGTGTTTGCGTTAAAAAACAGGGTTTCGAAAATGAACTTTTTGTCAACGAATAAATCTAAAGTTGACCTGTTAAAAATTAGGGGTTTGACAAAAAGGGTATACTTTTAGTAGGATTAGTTTTTTAAAACTGTAATGGCTCAAAATATAATGATGAGTTAAAATCAATGTTGTTCGGAATTTTTGACTTATTTAAGGCTCCAAATTACTCCACATAAAATATTTCACTTTGAAAATGTTTATTGGGGGAAATATTGCTTTAAAAAAAAATATATATATAAAAATATAAGACTTTTATAAGTGGGGCCCTTTACAACAAATATTTGACTTTGACATTTATGGGGGAACATATATATATATATATATATATATATATATATATATATATATATATATATATATATATATATATATATATATATATATATATATATATATATATATATATATATATATATATATACATACACACATACACACACACACATATTTGTGTGTGTATATATATATATATATATATATATATATATATATATATATATATATATATATATATATATATATATATATGTGTGTGTATATATGTATGTATACATATATATATGCACGTTAATTTGACTATGTACCATATGTAACAATAAACCAGCACTGCAAATGAACAACAGATTGCTTCAATATGCAGATTTCCTGTTTAAAAGTGACAGGCGATGACGTTTTCTGACCAATAGAGGTCAGACTTGTACAAATATACATCACGATCATTTGAATTCCTTATTTCCCTGAGTGGTCTTCATCCATCCCTTGGGACCCGCCCCCCCCCTACACACACACACATACATGTTTCACCTATTGCAAATGTGATGAATAAAGGGGTTTAATAAATAAATGAAGGGGATTAATGAGATATGAATTGATGCTGTGTGTGTTTCAGGCACTTGCATCCATGGCGCTAAAAGCTCTTTAACAAGAGATGACTTGGCCAAGTGTTCCCGTGTGAGGTGACTTCAGGGCTGTAAATCAGCACAATCTTGTTTACTATTGTTCCCAGGAGGTAATGAATCATCAACACTTTCAAATTGTTGGGATTTATGGCTCTGTGAAGGTTTGGAGGAGCCGTTCATTTCAAAGAGCCGTTCAAAAGACTGGCTCTTGATTATTTTTACCTGCTTATTTGACCAAGGGAACAATCACGGGATAATATAGCAAATAAACACACACATAATTACAATTAAAATGCATCATTGGATATTAAAAGTATGAATAAAACCACGATAAAAAGGAGGACATTTTAAAAATGATGTGGCAGGCCACATTAAATGACATCACGGACCACATTAAATGGCGTGGCGGACCCCATTAAATGATATGGCAGGTCACTTTAAATAATATGGCGGACCCCATTAAATGGCGTGGCAGGTCACATTAAATGATATGGCGGACCAAATTAAATGATATGGCATGCCACTTCAAATGATATGGCAGACCACTTCAAATTATGTGGCAGGCCACTTTCATGACGTGGAAGGCAACATTAATTGACATGGCAGACCCTATTAAATGACGTGGCAGGCCACCTTTAAATGATAAGGCGGACCCCATTAAATGATGTGGCAGGCCGTCTACACGGTAGACCATGCGGCAGGCCGTATTATATGAAATGGCAGGCTATATTAAATGATAGGGCGGACCCCATTAAATGATATGGCAGGTCACATTAAATGATATGGCGGACCAAATTAAATGATATGGCATGCCACTTCAAATGATATGGCAGACCACTTCAAATTATGTGGCAGGCCACTTTAATGATGTGGAAGGCAACATTAATTGACATGGCAGACCCTATTAAATGATGTGGCAGGCCAAATTTAAATGATAAGGCGGACCCCATTAAATGATGTGGCAGGCCACATTAAACTACGTGGTAGACCACGTGGAAGGCCGCATTAAATGAAATGGGAAGCTATGTTAAATGATAGGGCGGACCGCATTAAATGATGTGTCAGGCAACATTAAATGATGTGGCAGGCCACGTTTAAATGACATGTCGGACCACGTTAAATGATGTGGCAGGCCACTTTTAAATTATATGGCGGACCCCATTAAATGATGTGGCAGGCCACCTTAAACTACACGGTAGACCATGTGGCAGGCCGAGTTAAATGATGTGGCAGGCTATATTAAATGATAGGGCGGACCCCATTAAATGATATGGCAAGTCACTTTAAATAATATGGCGGACCCCATTAAATGACATGGCAGGTCACTTTAAATAATATGGCGTACCCCATTAAATGGTGTGGCAGGTCACATTAAATGATATGGCGGACCAAATTAAATGATATGGCATGCCACTTCAAATGATATGGCAGACCACTTCAAATTATGTGGCAGGCCACTTTAATGATGTGGAAGGCAACATTAATTGACATGGCAGACCCTATTAAATGATGTGGCAGGCCATATTTAAATGATAAGGCGGACCCCATTAAATGATGTGGCAGGCCACATTAAACTACATGGTAGACCACGTGGAAGGCCACATTAAATTAAATGGCAGGCTATGTTGAATGATAGTGCGGACCGCATTAAATGATGTGTCAGGCAACATTAAATGATGTGGCAGGCCACATTTAAATGACATGTCGGACCACGTTAAATGATGTGGCAGGCCAAATTTAAATTATATGGCGGACCCCATTAAATGACGTGGCAGGCCACCTTAAACTACACGGTAGACCACGTAGCAGGACGCATTAAATGACATGGCAGGCTATATTAAATGATAGGGCGGACCCCATTAAATGATGTGGCAGGCAACATTAAATGATGTGGCAGGCCACATTAAATTATATGGCAGGCAACTTCAAATGATGTGGCAGGCCACGTTAATGACGCGGAAGGCAACATTAATTGACATTGCAGACCCCATTAAATGACATGGCGGACCACATTAAAAGATACGACAGGCCACATAAAATGACGTGTCAGGCCAAATTTAAATGATTTGGCAGACCACATTAAATGATGTGGCAGGTCACTTTAAATAATATGGCGGACCCCATTCAATGGTGTGGCAGGTCACATTAAATGATATGGCGGACCAAATTAAATGATATGGCATGCCACTTCAAATGATATGGCAGACCACTTCAAATTATGTGGCAGGCCACTTTAATGATGTGGAAGGCAACATTAATTGACATGACAGACCCTATTAAATGATGTGGCAGGCCAATTTTAAATGATAAGGCGGACCCCATTAAATGATGTGGCAGGCCATTTTAAATGAAATGGCAGGCTATATTAAATGATAGGGCGGACCTCATTAAATGATGTGGCAGGCAACTTCAAAAGATGTGGCAGGCCTCTTTAATGATGCGGAAGGCAACATTAATTGACATTGCAGACCCCATTAAATGACATGGCGGACCACATTAAATGATACGGCAGGCCACATAAAATGACGCGTCAGGCAACTTTTAAATTAATTGGCAGACCACGTTAAATGATGTGGCAGGCCCCCATTAAATGACCGCGGACCCTATTAAATGGCGAGGCAGACAACATTGAATGACGTCACAGGCCACTTAAATGACGTGGCAGGCCAATTTAAATGACGACGCGGACCCTATTAAATGGCGGAGCAGACAACTTTGAATGATGTCACAGGCCGACTTAAATGACGTGGAAGACCATATGGAATGACATGATGGACCACTTTAAATGACATGGCATGCCAATTTTAAAGGACGACGCGGACCCTGTTAAATGGCGGAGAAGACAACTTTGAATGACGTCACAGGCCACTTTAAATGATGTGGAAGACCATATTGAATACCGTGGCGGCCCAGATCTGGCCCTGGGCCTTCAGTTGGACACATGTGCTTTAGAATAATGAACCCGAAAAGGGAATTCAAATACACACACTACTACTACTACTACTACTACTACTACTACTACTACTACTACTACGGGGGAATAATGAGCAACAAGTCGATGATTGAAGTGGCAAGTCTGCAATCCGACCAGTTTGTTTGTGGACAAGGAGACTACAGCGTTCAATCTCTTTATGAAACAATCCAGTGGAAGGATTCAACAGAGCTGCCGTATCTGCCGACAAACTGCCAGTCTGAGCTAACAACCACAGCCGAGCTAATGCTGCAGTGTCTTGGCGCTGACGTCACACGTCATTTAGCAACAGGCACACTCTGCTCTCATGAAACATCTTATATGTTTTTTCAAAGTAATGCAATAATTACTCCCCCTAGTGGTTAAATACATTTATTAAAGAGTACTTCCGTCAGTTCAATTAAATTAAATAAATAGAAAAAAATAATAATCATTTAAGAAATATATATGAAATTATATTAATTTGAAAATATACTTAAAAAAAGTCCTGCTAATTTTTCTTTAACTTATTTCCTCTTCCGGCTGCCAACGCTAAATGTGCGTGTGCATGACCAACGGCTCACTTCAAAGAGCAGTCCGAAAGACTCGATTCGTTCGCCAACCTCACACTTTGCACATTCCCGGGGATGGCAAGCGCTAGAACGTGGGTGGGTGATCATGTGACGCGTGCAGTTGGACGGACGCCGGGCCAGACAAACACTCGCTGCCGTCAGTGGGAAGACTTGTGAGCGGGGACAAAAAGGGGAAGGGGAATCTCATTCCGAGGCGGCGGAGATACGATCGCCTTATTTGGGAGGTGGGCAACACGAGGCCCTCGCTCACTGGAAGGAGTCCATTGTGAATATTGATCCCTGGAACAGTCTTCTTCCTATCATTTTGTCCAGAGTGGATTCAAACAATGTTCATTTTAGCAAGTGCCTCTCCATTGCAGGAGATAAGAAGCATCATCACGTCAGGGGAATATTGATTTGGCTCAAAGGTCACAGGTCAAATTGTCCCTGGTCAATTCAGGCCGACTGCCTGAATTAATAAATAATAAATACATTAAAAAAACAACCTGCAAACGAATAAAATATGCACAGTAAATGAAAAAACATATAGTGTAAACGGAAAAAAAACAACAAAAAATTATATATATATATATACACAAACACACATATACATATATATATAATATATATATATATATATATATTAGGGCTGTCAAATGATTAAAATTTTTAATCAGATTAATCACAGCTTAAAAATTAATTAATCATGATTAATCACCATTCGAACTATGTCCAAAATATGCCATTAACTGTATATTTTTGTGGGAATTGAAAGATAAATGACAGAAGACATGTGCATTTAACATATGTATGCATGTTTATTTTAATAACATCCTGTTTTTTACAATGACATTTCCTCGTCAAAATAGGAAAACAAAATAGGATGGCGTCTCTTATTTAAATGAAACTGAAATAGTAAAACAAAATAGGATGGTGTCTCCTTCTGTAACACACTAGCCATCTTGGCCATTTCTCTTCAACAAAGGAAAAACAAAGAGATTTCTCTTTTTTATCAAACCAAAAGAACATGGCCTACACAATTACATGTGGCCCGCTTCTCTATTCATCCTTTAGCCAGTTACTGAGGCAAACCAATTTGTCCACATTTTCTGAGAGTAAAGCTGACCGCTTCTTTTGCACAATGTGACCGGCAAGTGAGAAGAGTCTTTCACAGGGAACTGAGGATGCAGGAGTGGCTAGATATTTCCGAGCCAACGGAGCCAGCTTGTCATGGGCTCCTGCATGAGATGACCACCACTGCAAGGGACAGTCCGTCATTTCAATGGTGGGCTCTGCTCTGTACCTGTGTAAGGCTCTGTCAGGCTGTACCTCTTCATCTGATTCTGAATCTGAGCCCAGCTGTAGAAGAAGGTTCATTTTCTTCTTGGGTGGCCCATCTTCAGTAGTGTGTGAAGGTCTTCCAGGTGATTCACGCAGAAGGCCTCCAAGTTTGGTCCACACCTCCTCTCTGTCTGCCTTGGGCACACTTTTCAAGTCCTTAAAACGTGGGTCCAGTGCGGTTGCAATCTTGAGCCATGCATTGTTGGTGTGTTCTTGGCGGGAGCCTAGGTCGTCTTTGAATTTGGTCTTAAATCTAATCATGTATGCAGGGTCCTCATCAGAAGTTTCCATTACACGGTGTAAGTGGCAGAGGGCAGGTAGTACCACTGAGCAGGAGACGTAGGCCTCCCCACCCAGGATCTGAGTCACATACCTGCAGTGGAAAACACACACACACACACACACACAGAGAGAGAGACACAGAGACAGATACACACACACACACACACACACACACACACAGACACAGAGACAGATACACACACACACACACACACACACACACAGAGACAGACAGACACACACACACACACACACACACAGACAGACAGATACACACACACACACACACACACACAGCCACAGACAGACACACACACACACACACAGACAGATACACACACACACACACACAGACAGACAGACACAGACAGACAGACACACACACACACACACACAGACAGACACACACAGACAGACACACACACACACAGAGACAGACACACACAGACACACACACACACACACACACACACACACAGAGAGAGAGAGAGAGAGAGAGAGAAGGAGAAAGACTCAAGTAAATTACTTGAATGCAAGTTGTTACATTTAATAGTAGATTAACGTTTGGTTTAAGGCTGCAGCTAACGATTATTTTTCTATCGATTAATCTATAGATTATTTTTTCGATTAATCGGTTAATCTATAGATTATTTTTTCGATTAGTCTATAGATTATTTTTCCTTTTACCGATTATTTTTTATTTTATTTTATTTAAAATGAAGATGAAAAAATAAAAGTAGGCCAGTTTTTTCAAAAGGCATGGCTTTTATTTACAAAAAAAAAAAGTATGGCCACTCAGTCAACATTGACAACAACATGACAAAATATTCTGTAACAATGTAAACATTTAAAACTTTTAACATTTAACAAAATTAAAAGTAGCTTATTTGCTTTTTAATGTGCAAATATAAAAGTAAACATCCAGTGCAAATCTTAATATTCTGCAATAGTATAAGGATTTCAAAAGTAAAAGTATTGCTTATTTTGCTTTAAAATGTGCAAAAATAAAGATAAACATCCAATAAAAAAAAGTGCAAAACGAAATATTCTGTAACAACAGTGTAAACATTTCAACAAAAGTGAAAGTATTGCTTATTTGCTAAAATGTGCAAAAATAAAGATAAACATCAATACAAAAAAGTGCCAATCCAAATATTCTGGAGCACTGTAAACATTAAGTATTGCTTTTAAAATGTGCAAAATAAACATCCAGTCCAACACAGTACACAATAACCAATTCTACTCATTCCAGTGAGTGACTAACAGTTGTAATGAAGAAAGGTTAGCATGTCTACTTGCTTTGCTTCTTTTCTTGTTTACAATATTCCCAGCAGCTGAAAATAGGCGCTCAGAAGGGGTCGATGTGGCTGGAACTGAGAGGTAATTAGCCTTCACCTCAAGCCAGGACTGCGAGTGAGCTGAGCTGCAGTTTAAGTTTCTAGTAGGTCAACTGGCTCATAGTGATGTTACTAGTAGTTGACTGGGAGGTGTTTATTATCATTTGGGGAGAGTCCGCTGCCTGATGCTCACCTGCTAAACACCTATCTGCTCCACGCTGAAGCGCTGACTACATGCGCTCTGAATACGCACTGCTGATTGGCTGATAATGCTTCGTGTGTACCAATCAGATGGTTGTCTGGGTGGGACAATGCTGCGTGTGTACCAATCAGATGGTTGTATGGGTGGGACAATGCTGCGTGTGTACCAATCAGATGGTTGTATGGGTGGGACAATGCTGCGTGCTGAGACAGAGGCAGCCGCAGAAGGAGCAAAGCAACTTGTTAAGACTTTAGCAGCTAAAGTTAGCTTTAGCTTAGAAACTCGTTCGGTACACCCCCGTACCGAACCGAAAGCCCCGTACCGAAACGGTTCAATACAAAACACATAACGTTACACCCCTAGCAGATACAAATGACACATTCATGTTTTTGTGTAATGATGACAACGTATGCTAACGCGGACAGTCTGCTAACGCGGACAGTCTGCTTTGCGCTCCGCCATGACGGTAGTGTGACGTAATTATGCGACGCGTCGACGCACAAAAACGGCGTCGACGTATTTACATAACCGATGACGTCGACTACGTCGACACGTCGTTTCAGCCTTAGTTTGGTTTAATAATTTAATTTCAGCCTACAATGAATTTCCACATTATATGATGGAAGGCTTACCGGCAGGGCTCTAGAAGGGTCTCCAGTCTCTGGAGTTTATCCCATTCTGCTGGCGTCAGCATGACGAGATTATGCTGCTGTTGATCCAGGGTTGCTTTTATTGCTGCTTGATTGGGGATGATGCGTTTGACCATTTCAAGTGTGGAATTCCACCGCGTTGGAACGTCTTGGATCAGTGGCTCCTGCTGCTGTCCGAGTTTCACCTGCTCTGCATTCAGCTCCGTTAAGTTTGCCGGGCTGTGTTTAAAATGTCCCACAATCTTGCGACACTTGGCTAATGCAGGAACAAATCCGCTGTCAGCGAGACTCACAGTGATGCTTCTCTGTATGACGTGCGCGATACAGGGCATATGCTCGTATGGTAGAATACGAGCCGCAGCAATCATATTGCGTGCACTGTCAGTCCCAATGGTTGTAACTTTTCTTTCAATTTCCCACTTGCATGCCACAGTTTGAAACTGTTCTGCACATGCCTCTGCAAAGTGGCGTTCTTCCGTTTTCATTATAGTTAGCGCAAAGGACTGCAATTCCCATGCTTTAGTTATTAAATGTGCAGTTACTCCCAAGTAATTTGTGTTACTCACTGACGTCCAGTGGTCTCCTGTCAGGGCGACATATTCCGCTTGAGCTAAAGCCGCCTCTTTTTTCCCCTTTTCTGTTTCATAGAGTGCGTGGATACTTTTCATTATTGTGCCTCTGCATGGTGGCTTGTAGGATGTATCGAGGGACGCCACTTTCAAAACATCAGCGAAGCCCTTATCTTCAACAATGCAAATCGGTCTACAGTCCTTTGCGACCCATTTGGCAATTGTGTTAGTTAATTTATCCGAGTTGGACTTGCTTACTGGTCTGCGTTCACTCAGGGTTGTCTGACGCAAGCCAGGTGTAGCACTGGAAGCCCCCACAAATGCATGTTTAGCGTTGAGATGGTATTTAAGGCTTGAACAGGTTCGGTGAAACTGAAACTCTCTGTTGCAGTGCGTACAAATGACTGTCTGTTTATTTATTGTTCCATCTTTGTTCTTCTTAAACTTAAAT
>NC_084735.1:14352086-14364586 GCF_033978785.1 Entelurus aequoreus | reverse complement strand
AGCATAGGAGCTAGGAGCTAGCATAACAAACACGCAGGTGTTTTTATGCAGGATTAATTTGTGGCATATTAAATATAAGCCTGGTTGTGTTGTGGCTAATAGAGTATATATATGTCTTGTGTTTATTTACTGTTGTAGTCATTCCCAGCTAAATATCAGGTACCGTGAGTATGCAGCCTTGGCTGCTAAACATTTGAGAGCTTGACCGTATGTGCGCGTCACGTACGTAACTTTTTAAAAATATATAAGCTTTATGAACCTTGGGTTAGGTGAACGGTCTTTTGGGCTGAGTGATTGTGTGTGTTGATCAGGTGTTTGAATTGTATTGGCGTGTTCTATGGAGCTAGGAGCTAGCAGAGGAGCTAGGAGCTAGCGTAACAAACACGCAGGTGTTTTTATGCAGGATTAATTTGTGGCATATTAAATATAAGCCTGGTTGTGTTGTGGCTAATAGAGTATATATATGTCTTGTGTTTATTTACTGTTGTAGTCATTCCCAGCTGAATATCAGGTCACCCCCGGCTCTCACAGCATCTTCCCTATCTGAATAGCTTCAACTCCCCACTAGTCCTTCACTTGCACTTTACTCATCCACAAATCTTTCATCCTCGCTCAAATTAATGGGGAAATTGTAGCTTTCTCGGTCCGAATCTCTCTCACTTCATGCGGCCATCATTGTAAACAATAGGGAACTTTGCGTATATGTTCAACTGACTACGTCACGCTACTTCCGGTAGGGGCAAGCCTTTTTTTTTATCAGATACCAAAAGTTGCAATCTTTATCGTCGTTGTTCTATACTAAATCCTTTCAGCAAAAATATGGCAATATCGCAAAATGATCAAGTATGACACATAGAATAGATCTACTATCCCCGTTTAAATAAAAAAAATTCATTTCAGTAGGCCTTTAAGGTGTTTATAGTTAAGTATATTTTTTATATATATATTTTACGAGTACTTTCGTGGAGTTTAGTAAAATAATTGTTAAGTAATAACGGTGGATTAAATATAACAGAAAAAGAATATTAAAAATAATATAACATATTGATATATATTTATACATATTAAATATGTATATTTAAGGTGTTTGTATTTCAGTGAACTAAAAAATGATATATATATATATTTTATTTTTATTTAATTAATAAATAAATAAATAAATTATATATATATACATTATAAAAATGTTTTTAATTTAAATTAAATTAAGTATATATCCATCATATTAATATATTTAAATTCAATTAATTATGTATCCATTATATTAATAATGTCCACAATGTTCAGTGAGCAGATTGTGTTACCATGACTAGGTAAGGTTGTTTGCATTGGGTCATATAAGTTAATGCTTTGCATACTTCCATTTAGAACATAATCAAAGGTCATTGACCCGAAATACTTATGTTGTCCACTAGATGGCGACATAATGGCATCAAAATATTTTTTCCCCCCAGCGTTTAAATCTCTAAATCAACTTTAGGTCTATTTGTCGATATTAAGTAAAAATTATGTTATGTGCCCTTTTTGTCAAAAACAAACACACAACTTTTTCATGGCAAAACCCCAAAATTAACAAAAACAATTTGTTGTATATTTGATGTGAAGTAATTGGAACAATATTGATTTTGATTCATTATTATTTCATGACCAATGATAGTTTTAAAAAAAACAAACTAACACTAAACTTATCAGGAATCCAAAAGGGCCCCACTCATAGAGTCAGTCCCTCTATTAAAAATTTACAATTTCAATATAAAGTGGCCAAAACATGAATTTAAATAATCATATAACTTGTCTTTATTCACTCGAAAGTGTTTAAAAATCTGTCAAGTTTTCTTTTACTTCACAGCGTCGAGTAGAGATCACCACCAGCAGTGTTTGGAAAATGACTTTTAAAAAGTCATTTTAGTTACTCATTACTTTGCAGAAAAAGTAATTGAATTACTGATGGAAGTACTCTTTAATAAATGGGGAGTACCTATTGCATTACTTTAAAAAAAAAACCTTTAAATAGAAGATGTTTCATGAGAGCAGAGTGTGCCTGTTAAGTTAAAGCACCCATGATTGTCACACACACACTAGGTGTGGCGAAATTATTCTCTGCATTTGACCCATCACCCTTGATCACCCCCTGGGAGGTGAGGGGAGCAGTGAGCAGCAGCGGTATAACAAATATACATTCAGGCCTCCACTCAGGCTTGATACCGGGGACTCCAAAGGGTTTAGGTTCAAAAAAATGAAAAAAATGTAATTATTTAGTATTATTATTATTATTATTATTCAAAGTTTAAATATCTAGATCAACATTAGGTATATCTGTTAACATAACGTTTTTTTGTTTTTTATATTTAAGTTGTATGCCCTTTTTGTCAAAGAAAACCCAGTTTTTTATGGAAAAAACACAAAATATGAAATATTTTCCCCCAATAAATTTTTCAAGTGGAACATTTCAGATTATATAATAATTGGAGCTCATAACATAACTCATAACAACATTGATTTTAATTTATTATTATTTTTTGAGCAATGACACTTAAAAAAAAAAAAAAAGACCCACTAAAATTATTGCGGATCCAAAAGGGTCCTGCTCAGTAAAGTGTTAAAAAATAAATCGTAATTTTTAAAAAAACTGTTAACACAATAGTCTCGAGATCAACTTCAGATCTATCCGTCAATTATAACTTGTATTGTTGTATATTATGTCTGTTAATTTTAGGCCCTTCTTTAAAAAAAACCAAAAAAACAGTTTTTATATGGCAAACACAAAATATGCAACATTTTCCCCAAAAAATATCTCAAAGTGGAATATTTAATGTGACCTAATTGGAGCCTTGAATAGGTCAATAATTCATAATAACATTGTTTTTGATTCATTATTATGTTTTAAAGAAAGAAACAGCCTGCATGACAGCTTAGTGTTATTAGAATCAACATAGCAACATTTTATTGTCACCTGTTTACTCTTTTATACTACTTTTTATGTTTTTTCTTTTTTTTTTAATCGTATTTTTAGAATGTGCCGTGGGGCCGTTAAAAAATTACCTGCGGGCCGCAAATGGCCCCTGGGCCGCACTTTGGACATCCCTGTCTAAAGGCCTAGTGGCCACATGCGTGGACAGCACCTTTTAGCTCTTATTTCCAAAATGGTGTACACTACTGAATTGGGGTCTTATGGCCACTTATGTGGACACTTATACTGCCATCTGGTGGTGTCAGAAGAGTATAACATACAATGGAATTTGGGGAAAAAAGTGTAAAAATAAGAATTAGCATGTCACTAAACATGATGTACACGTTTGTGTACTTATGGACTAAGTACATCATATCAGAAGATGATTCTTACTTTTTATTCTAATTAGGGTCCAATAAGCCCAAATAGCAAAGAGAAATTAAAAAAAAAAGCATGTAAACAAACAGCTTGGGTTAATTGAGTGTCCTTGAACGCACCACGGCCATGGGCAGCGACAAATATATTTTTACCTTGTTTTCAAAACGGCGGCGTGTACGCCTAAAAGGTGAGCTTTGATGACGTCTGTGTCGCCGCACACTAGGCGGCGGTGTTCCCCCGCAGGTGTCGGGAAAGGTCGCCCGAGGTTCCCCCGGAGCTCAAGTGAAACGAATGGCGCTAATTTCACGGCGGCGTCTTAGCAGTTTGTCACCGGGCGCGCCTTTTAATGGCGACCGTCCCCGTGTTGTATGAACGCGCACAAACACGGCGCCGGGGCCACCGCACTAATCACCCCAATCACCATTTCCATTACTCTTAATTGATTTATATGGGCGGGGGGCTCCCGGCCTCAATTTGACAAATGAGCGTGAGAGACCGCCGCCACTCTGCCGCCATCAAAAGTGTGAAACGCTAGGACAGCGCCCGCAGCACTTAGTGTCCTTTAATTGCCATTTACACCGGGGTCTGATCGTTATTAGTTTGAAACCTCCCGCTAATACCCACTGGAGTGCTCGTCGCCCATTTTGTCCGACCGGATGCCGATGTTACGCCTTTGGTGACAGTGTCATCACCAGGAAAGATGAGGTCACCTACCTAGGTTCCATTCTAGAGGCTAACCTTTCCTGTGACAAAATGGCAACCAAGGTAATCAAAAAGGTTAACCAACGAACGAGATTTCTCTACAGAATTTCCTCTCTGGTCAACAAAAGCACCTTGAGGATTCTGGCGGGAACTCTCGTTCAACCCTTTTTCGATTATGCATGCACCTCCTGGTACCCTAGCACCTCCAAAACCCTCAAATATAAACTCCAAACATCTCAGAACAAGCTAGTCAGGTTACTTCTAGACCTCCACCCCAGATCCCACCTCACTCCTACCCACTTCTCTAAAGTGGGCTGGCTCAAGGTGGAGGACAGAGTTAAACAACTTGCACTGAGCCTAGTCTACAAAATCCGCTACACCTCCCTGATACCGAAGTACATGTCAAACTACTTCCTTAACGTAAATGACCGCCATAACCACAACACCAGGGGGTGCTCCACTAACCACGTTAAACCCAGATTCCGAACTAACAAAGGTCTTAACTCATTCTCTTTCTATGCCACATCAATGTGGAATGCGCTCCCAACAGGTATAAAAGAAAGGGCATCTCTATCCTCCTTCAAAACCGCAATAAAAGTTCACCTCCAGGCAGCTACAACCCTAAACTAACACCCTCCCCGGATTGCTAACAATCAAATGTAAACAATCAAATGCAGATACTTTTTCTTTTTCTTATGCCTTCTGATCTCTCTCTCTCTCTCTCTCTCTCTCTCTCTGTCCACTACTTGATGTCCATACCCCCCCCCCCCATCCCCCTCCACACCACTGATTGTAAATAATGTAAATAATTCAATGTGATTATCTTGTGTGATGACTCTATTATGATGATAGTATATATGATAGTATATATCTGTATCATGAATCAATTTAAGTGGACCCCGACTTAAACAAGTTGAAAAACGTATTCGGGTGTTACCATTTAGTGGTCAATTGTACGGAATATGTACTTCACTGTGCAATCTACTAATAAAAGTCTCAATCAATCAATCAATTCCAGCCCAAAAAGTTGTTGGACTTCTTTTGCGTAATTATTGCCTCATTCGACGCGCCATCCTTACAAAAGTAGTCCCGACGTTTCTGCAGGTGTTTACCATTTACAGGAAAGCGTGCCCGAACATTTTAACTGGGGGGCCGCATTGGGTTAAAAATATTTGGCCAGGGCCCGAAAGCCTGCATGCAAAGTAAATACAAACCCCAAAAGCAGTGAAGTTAGCGTCCCTTCACTGGCTCCCTGTGTGTTACCGAATCAATTTTAAACTCCTTTTGTTTTTAAATGTCTAAACAACCTCGCGCCAACATATCTCTCCGACCTCCTTCAGCCTTACTGCCCCACCCGATCCCTAAGATCAGCCGATCAGCTGCTACTGACGGTCCCCCGGACACAAGGCTGAAGCTTAGAGGTGACAGAGCTTTCGCCGCTGCTGCTCCCAAGCTCTGGAACGACCTACCTCTTAGTGTTAGACAAGCCTCCTCTCTTCCTGTTTTTAAATCTCTCTTAAAAACATACTTTTATTCCATGGCTTTTAACACTGAGTGATATCCATCCTGCAATGGCGCCTCATAATACACCTGCTGTGAACCTGTTTTTATGTTTTATTTATTTATTATTATTATTATTTTTTATCGTGTTCTGTTTGTGTTGTGTTGTGTTTGCTCGGTTCTCGTATTATCTTTTAACCTGCCCATTGTACAGCACTTTGGCTACCCCTGTGGTAAATGTTAAATGTGCTTTATGAATAAAGTTGATTTGATTTGAAGTTGTCACGCTGTGTAAATGGTAAATAAAAAGAGAATACAATGATTTGCAAATCCTTTTCAACTTACAAACCCCGTTTCCATATGAGTTGGGAAATTGTGTTAGATGTAAATATAAACGGAATACAATGATTTGCAAATCCTTTTCAACCCATATTCAGTTGAATATGCTACAAAGACAACATATTTGATGTTCAAACTGATAAACTTTTTTTTTTTTTTGCAAATAATCATTAACTTTAGAATTTTAAGCCAGCAACACGTGACAAAGAAGTTGGCAAAGGTGGCAATAAATACTGATAAAGTTGAGGAATGCTCATCAAACACTTATTTGGAACATCCCACAGGTGTGCAGGAAAATTGGGAACAGGTGGGTGCCATGATTGGGTATAAAAGTAGATTCCATGAAATGCTCAGTCATTCACAAACAAGGATGGGGCGAGGGTCACCACTTTGTCAACAAATGCGTGAGAAAATTGTTGAACAGTTTAAGAAAAACTTTTCTCAACCAGCTATTGCAAGGAATTTAGGGATTTCACCATCTACGCTCCGTAAAAACATCAAAAGGTGCAGAGAATCTGGAACGTAACATTGAATGCCCGTGACCTTCGATCCCTCAGGCGGTATTGCATCAAAAAAGGACATCAGTGTGTAAAGGATATCACCACATGGGCTCAGGAACACTTCAGAAAACCCCTGTCAGTAACTACAGTTGGTCGCTACATCTGTAAGTACAAGTTAAAACTCTCCTATGCAAGGCCAAAGCCATTTATCAACAACACCCAGAAATGCCGCCGGCTTCGCTGGGCCTGAGCTCATCTCAGATGGACTGATACAAAGTGTAAAAGTGTTCTGTGGTCTGACGAGTCCACATTTCAAATTGTTTTTGGAAACGGTGGACGTCGTGTCCTCCGGACCAAAGAGGAAAAGAACCATCCGGATTGTTATAGGCACAAAGTGTAAAAGCCAGCATGTGTGATGGTATGGGAGTGTATTAGTGCCCAAGACATGGGTAACTTACACATCTGTGAAGGCACCATTGGAGAACAGTCCTTGTTATCCAGAGCTTTTTGTTGAGAACGACCAAATCATAAGTGACAAGAAGATGATTACTGATGGCTTCAATATGTTTTTTGTTAATATTGGGCCGGAGCTGGCAAAAAAAATCCCAATAAATGATGAACAGCCCACGGAATTTATTGAAAAAAAATTCTTACTCGATGTTCCTTACTCTGACTGTTGAAAAGGAAGTATTGGAGGTTATTCAGAAAAGCTAGAACAAAACATCACGTGACATTTGTGACCTCGACATGAGGATGTAGCGGAAGAAATCATCAAATCCATTCACACACATCTGCAATTGATCTTTTCAACTTGGACAATTTCCTTCACAAATGAAACTCTCAAAAGTCATCCCCAATGTGGAGACAAACACCACTTCACAAATTACCGGCCCGTCTCCCTTCTGCCACACTTGTCAAAAATATTGGAAAAATTATTTGATAATAGACTTCGTGGCTTCATTGAAAAGCACAAATTATTATCTGATTGTCAATATGGGTTCCGTCAAAATAGGTCAACTTCATTAGCTTTAAGTGATTTAAAGGCCTACTGAAATGAAATGTTTTTATTTAAACGGGGATAGCAGATCTATTCTATGTGTCATACTTGATCATTTCGCGATATTGCCATATTTTCGCTGAAAGGATTTAGTATAGAACAACGACGATAAAGATCGCAACTTTTGGTATCTGATAAAAAAAGGCTTGCCCCTACCGGAAGTAGCGTGACGTAGTCAGTTGAACATATACGCAAAGTTCCCTATTGTTTACAATGATGGCCGCATGAAGTGAGAGAGATTCGGACCGAGAAAGCGACGATTTCCCCATTAATTTGAGCGAGGATGAAAGATTTTTAAATGAGGAAAGTGCAAGTGAAGGACTAGTGGGGAGTTGAAGATGCTGTGAGAGCCGGGGGTGACCTGATATTCGGCTGGAAATGACTACAACAGTAAATAAACACAAGACATATATATACTCCATTAGCCACAACACAACCAGGCTTATATTTAATATGCCACAAATTAATCCCGCATAAAAACACCTAGGTGTTTGTTATGCTAGCTCCTAGCTACTAGCTCGAGCTAGTTATAGCTCGAGCGGGTAATATGGACGGGATCCTGTATATATAACCCGCCAATACAATTCAAACACCTGCACAACACACACACTCACTCAACCCAAACAACCGTTCACCTAACCCAAGGTTCATAAAGCTTATATATTTAATCAAAGTTACGTACATGACACGCACGTACTGGCAAGCAATCAAATGTTTGGAAGCGCGCGGGTGGGACCTGATATTCAGCTGGGAATGACTACAACAGTAAATAAACACAAGACATATATATACTCTATTAGCCACAACACAACCAGGCTTATATTTAATATGCCACAAATTAATCCTAATGCTAGCTCCTAGCTCCTAGCTACTAGCTCGAGCTAGTTATAGCAAGCGATCAAATGTTTGGAAGCGCAGCTGTGTACTCACGTTATCGCAACTGTGTATCCAAATCAAAGTCCTCCTGGTAAGAGTCTCTGTTGTCCGAGTTCTTCCATCTTGACTGCATCTTTCGGGAATGTAAACAAAGAAGCGCCGGCTGTGTACGTGTTGTTGCTGACTTCCCTCGCAAAATAGACACTTCGCACCGACAACTTTCTTCTTTGCTTGCTCAGCTTCTTTCTCCATAATGCAATGAACAAATTGCAACAGATTCACCAACACAGATGTCCAGAATACTGTGGAATAATGAGATGAAAACAGAGCTATTTCGTATTGACTTCAATGGTGTCCGAATACTTCCGTTTCAATGATTGACGTCACGCGCATACGTCAACCCTCAGAGGCGTTTCGAACCGGAAGTTTAGCGGGAAATTTAAAATGGCACTTTATAAGTTAACCCGGCCGTATTGGCATGTGTTGCAATGTTAAGATTTCATCATTGATGTATAAACTATCAGACTGCGTGGTCGGTAGTAGTGGCTTTCAGTAGGCCTTTAATAGAAAACATTACTAATGGTATCGAGAAGAATACATTTGTTAGAGGAATTTTTATTGACCTGCAAAAGGCTTTCGATACCATTGACCACCAGATTTTGTTAAATAAAGTGTAAAACTATGGCATAAGGGGAGTGGCAGGGAAATGGCTTACTTGAATGAGAGACAGCAGATTGTTCAGATGGACCAACATCAATCTACACTCATGAACATAACCTGTGGAGTCCCCCAGGGGTCCATACTAGGACCCACACTATTTATAAGGTATATCAACTAAATATGTAAAGTATCAACACTGCTGGAGTTCATCCTCTTTGCTGACGATACAACCATTACATGTGCAGGTGACCACATGAAGCAACTTCTGGCCTCTGTAACTGAGGAGATGATCAAGTTAAAAACTTGGTTTAATGCCAACAAATTGTCTCTGAATGTAAAGAAGACCAAAATCATGCTCTTTAGCAATCGCAAAAGTAATATACCCATCAGGATTGTTATTGATGATACACCAATAGATTATGTTCAACAAAATTCATTCTTAGGAGTGGTAATAGATGAAAATACATCATGGAAGCCTCATATAAGTTACTTGAGGACAAAAGTTGCTAAATGTGTTGGAATGATGAGGAGATGATGTCATTTATTGAACACCAATGCTCTGCTGTTATTGTATCATTCATTTATTATGTCGTATTTAAATTATTGTGTTGAAGTCTGGGGAAATTGTTATAAATCCCATCTACAGCCTTTAGTCACTCTACAGAAAAAGGCCATTAGGATTGTGTCCAATGTTCACTACAGACATCATTCAAATCCACTATTCATGGAGTTAAAGCAACGTCAACTGCACCATGTGATCAAATTTAAAACTGCTCAAATGATGTTTAGGGCATCCCAAAACTCTCTACCATCCAATATACAGAACCTATTCCAGGATAGAGGTGCTCACCATAGGTACAGTCTAAGACAGGGGTGTCAAACTCATTTTAGATCGGGGGCCACATGGAGAAAAATCTACTCCCAAATGGGCCGGACTAGTAAAATCACAGCACGATAACTTAAATATAAAGACAACTTCAGATCTTTTTCTTTGTTTGAAAAAAAATAAAACAAGCACATTCTGAAATTGTACAAATCATAATATTGTTGTTGTTTTTTTACACTTACATGTTGCAGTTAATAGTATTCTATCTTTATTTGTCGTTATTTATATTTTCTGAATAAATTATGTGACAATGTTCATCAGTCAACTCATTGGTGTTAATTTTCAATCCATCAAAATAAAAAAAATATATGAAAATGTTTGTTATTTATGTAGTTTGATCATTTTCCTCGACTGATGTACTAACATCATGTTGTTTATTTTGTACATATATAGCATCATCTACAACGATACAAAGAATTGCTATTGCGACATCCAGTGGACACATTTAGAACAGCAGTTTCTTTCATTCAAAAGGTTCAGATTAATTTTTATACTTAGCAAACTCATCCCGCGGGCCGGATAAAACCTGTTCGCGGGCCTGATCCGGCCCTCGGGCCGTACGTTTGACGCCCCTGGTCTAAGAGGAAACAACAAATTATATTTGCCTAAATTTAGAACAACTTTAAAATCAATGTGCATTTCAGTGCGTGGAGTCAGTCTGTGGAACAACTTAGGGGACGAGTTAAAAACGTGTTCTAACATGATTACATTTAAAAGACTGTTTAAAAAAGAAGTACGAGGAGGAAAGAGAGTGATGCCCTCAGCACAGAGCCATGGGAGAGAGGTGTATGGTCAGAGACTGTTTGGGCCTGTGTGTGTGTGTGTGTGTGTGTGTGTGTGTGTGTGTGTGTGTGTGTGTGTGTGTGTGTGTGTGTGTGTGTGTGTGTGTGTGTGTGTGTGTGTGTGTGTGTGTGTGTGTGTGTGTGTGTGTGTGTGTGTGTGTGTGTGTGTGTGTGTGTTTGTCTCGGTCTTGTCTCAAAGTAACAGTGGTACTATTGTATTGTTGGTGTACAGGAGCTTTTCTTGTTTTTGTTTGTATAGTATTGTTCTTGTATTATATTGTTTATGTTAAATGTGGAATGAGTGAGAGGGGTTGGGATATTATAAGCATCTGCTTCATCCAACTCCTTTTCAAGCCTTGCATAAATGTCTCTGCCAAAATGTGCCGTGAAGGTTTGAAATAAATACTTCAATTCAATTCAATTCAATGCTGAAAGGTACATACAGGTTTTGGAGCAACATATGTTGTTATAATAGACGCCCCTGCTTATTTCAGCAAGACAATGCCAAGCCACATGTTACAACAGTGTAAGAGTGCGGGTACTAGACTGGCCTGCCTGTAGTCCAGGGGGCCGTATTTATCAAGCGTCTTAGAGTGCCATTTTACACTTAAGTCCTGAGAATTTGCGAAATTTAGTCCTACTCTCAAACTTAAGAATAAAAGCTTATTATCAACTTTCTTAAGTCTAAGAATCACTCCTACTCTCCACGATATTTAAGAGACCTTCAGAGGTGTCTTAAGTGGTTAGGAGTTGCCAGCAGGGGATGGCACTGAGGCGAGAGAGACGTGCGCCAACGTTCAGGGAGCGGAACGATGTCCTGGATTTGTTTGATGACGAGCAGCTGATCAAACGGTATCGTTTAGACAGAGCGGGTATTATTTTTGTCACAGATTTAATAGTTTTCGATTCCTTGTTGATTTCTGCATGTGGCTGCAGTGGGCTAGTATATATAGAGCCACCCACACCAGTTTCAAATTAGTTGCCTAATTAATGAATTGGAAAGAAAATGTTATGAGAGTAGCGTATGTGTGTGTGTGGCCCTTTAATAGGTGACAGCATGTGAGGTGAGTGACGTCAGTGAGTGTGTGGGCGAGAGAAGAGAGGGAGCGGTAGCGTGAGTGCCGGCGGGGACTAGTTTGTTTTGTATTATTTTGTAGTTTATTGTCAAAATATACACTCCCATTGTCCACTTAAATATTTCTAAGATATTTCTTTATTCTTGGACAAGGGATTCCCTTCCGTGATTGGTCATTTCTATGGACACAGAAATGACGTCACCTAAAATTCCGTTTACGGCACATAGTAATGTCGTAATTCAGCTCTGAGTGTGACACTTAAGATTCAGTCCTACACTTCGCTGAAAGTGTGAGTAAGATGCTTGATAACTAGCTTTTAAGTGCAGCTTTCAGCGAAGAATTTATTTACTCTTAAGTCAACTCTTAGCAGACTTCTTAGGAGTAATTTTTAGAAGCTTGATAAATACGGCCCCAGACCTGTCTCCCATTGAAAATGTGTGAAGGCTAAAATATGAGAAGGGAGACTGTTGAACAACTTAAGCTGTACATCAAGCAAGAATGGGAAAGAATTCCACTTCAAAAATGTGTCTCCTCACTTCCCAAACCTTTACTGAGTGTTGTTAAAAGGAAAGGCCATGTAACACAGTGGTAAAAATGAATGCCATTAAATTCTAAGTTCATGATTATTTGCAAAAATAAAAGAAGTTAGTCAGTGTGAACATGAAATATCTTTGTCTTTGCAGTCTATTCAATTGAATATAAGTTGAAAAGGATTTGTTGTATTCTCTTTTTATTTAGCATTTACACAACGTGACAACTTCACTGCTTTTGGGCTTTGTAATTGCACTCTCATG